>NW_007726286.1:697140-708004 GCF_000696425.1 Galeopterus variegatus | reverse complement strand
TGAGGGTTGCGATCCGTTGCCGGACACGAAAAAAGACAAAAAAGAAAAAAAAAAAAAAAAAAAAAGTTGCTTACAATTTAATATCGGAGCTAGAGTCCAAAAGCATTTCAGATCACCATAATCCATAACATAAAGTAAGTGATTCTATACAGTAAAATCTCATGAGTCTGAAACAAGTAAGAAAAGAAAAAGGTTTTCCAGTATTTGTGTAAACATCCAAATTGGGTGACTTTGATAACGTAGAGAAAACCCATGGGACTTGAGGCAGGAGACCAGGATCTGGGCTTTGTTAACAGCAATCTATGGGCAAATCAGTTCATGTTTGGGGGCCTCACTTTACTCACATGAAACATTAAGACATTCAGCTTAAATCCTCACTCAGGATATCCATCAGAATCATCTTCTCAGAAGCTTTATACAAATATGCCATGCATAGGAACTACCTTAGAACTATCCAATCAAAACATCTGGAGAAATTTGTGAAAAAGCTCCTCAGATTATTCTGTGATAGCTCCTTGGTGAGTGATCTCAGTGATCGATCTAAGGTTCTAAGTTACTCAAAGTCTCATTCTATGAAATGTAGTTTTATTATTTTCTAGTCAGAACAATAATACATTTAAAACCTCTCAATAAAACTCACCCTTAGCCCAAAGTTTCAGAGACAGACTTTACTAGTGTTTACCAACATCAGGTTCTCTTCCCTTTCTGTGCGCATGGAAGTAAAGTCTGTGCTTCTCTGCCCTCTTGTAGTTGGACAGAGCTATGTGACTACATCTAGCCAAATAAATGCAACTTTAAGGTTTAAATTAAAAACAAAACAAAACTCATTCTATTATTTCAAGGACTGCGGTCAAAGTACATGCAAAGTGATAAAAATCAGTCAAGAAGGATAAACTGCTTGCAATGTAATTTGTTTTTAACTTACGAAGTTAAGGTTCTAGCCAGTATATAAAAATGTTAAATACATTATTTACTTTTGAGTCCATCAGCTAAAAATACACCCTTAGGACACAGCCCTAGGAGATGAGAATGGTTACACATGTAATCAGACAACTTACAAAGTTAAGGTTCTAGCCAGTATATAAAAATGTTAAATACATTATTTACTTTTGAGTCCATCAGCTAAAAATACACCCTTAGGACACAGCCCTAGGAGACGAGAATGGTTACACATGTAATCAGACCCCTGAAGTTTGCTTTGATATTTCCCATTCCTCCCTTTCAACATAGAAAGTTATCAGCTGCCTCACTCAGATTTAGAAAAGGTTATAACCTGGAGAACAATTCTTGCTAGACTTCTGGGTAGGGAATTTACCTTTTTAAAGGGCATACTGGCAATAGTTGTAGTAGCTACAAAAATATTATTATTGTTCCTAGGGTTGATGAAAGAAGAAAAAAATCATTTTCGAACAATTCTGTAATTGTTGTCCTACAGTGAGTACAAATGTGAACCTTGATGACTTAATGCCAATTAAGGGCTTTAAGTAGTACTCTGTTTCCTTAAATTTTTTGACTAGAACAAAATAACAACATATGAAATTTTCCTCACCATCCATATGTAGAGCATTTCCCCTTCTTTCCTACAGAAAAACTCTGCACTCTCCAGCCACATGAAATGTTTATGCTCACTGACTGCTAAATACATAAATCCCCTGTAGGTAAAATCAGTTAAGTGAATTTCTGGTTAAGGGAAGCTAAAGGACATCTGTGTAGTTTCTCATAATCTTTAAAAGGTGTATTAGTATATCGCTACTGAAATAAAAATGACTAACTACAAGGAAAACTGGTGTTAGAGATACTTTTATTTTTGTTATTTTATTTTCCTATAAAATTCTGAATCTGGTATTCTCACCTGGTTCCGTATTCAGAATGTGAATATGGTAAGTTGCTTTTACTTAACCTGGCTCCTACAATTACTTTCATTACCATAGACCTAACTTTTCCCCAGCACCTCCACAGCTGTCATTTCTAAGTATTAACATAAAAATGCCAATGCTGGCCGGTTAGCTCAGTTAATAGAGTGTGGTGCTGATAACACCAAAGTCATGGGTTGGGATCCCCAGACCCCCGAACTAGACAGCTGCCAAAAAAACAAACAAAACAAAACAAACAAAAATGCCAGCATAACTTCTCTGTTAATTTTCTTTTCCAAAATGCAATGGAATATCGTATAAAATAATTCTAAGACATCATGAGTCCAATATTCATAAAGATTAAATGTAAAATCAAGACATTTTCTTGGGGAATATAGAAAAGAACATGGAATCTACAGCCTCATATCTTGGTGGTGTCACTGAATAGATGTTATGATATGGACAAGCCAGTTAAGCTCTCAGATAATAACACTCCCTCATCATATTGGTGGTAAGATTAAAAGGAAATTCTGTACACTGAAGGCTTTATAAATAGTAAAATATATACATGTTAGCTACTGGTGTGTTTAAATTTGTAGTAACCGTCTAAATTTTTAAAAAGTATTTTTTTTTTTGTATCTATTATTAGTTTTAAGGATGAGCTTTAAGACGATGAAAACAGCAACAAGTTTTAATCAATCTCAGGCTCTAATTTATCAGGAAAAAGTACAGAAAGAGACAAAGAAAAAAAACAAATTCTCTGATATTATTTTCTAAAATAAATACCTTATTTAATATATAAATTGTGTATGAATTTACACTTTCAGTTTTGATGTTTCTGTATTTTACAACACAAACAAGACAAAAATACACTTGAGAAATATTTGCTAGAAATAAAGGCAATACCAACACTGAATAAATGTAAACAAATATGGTAAGCACATCTACACAGAAATCAACATATGCTATTTTTAATCAAAACCTAAAACCACCATGGAATTTTTATGGCTTATAAATGAAGAGGACCTTTCAAGACAGTGCCCTCAACTTGAACAGTGAGTCACTTCAAGATTGGTTAAGGTAAGATCATGATCTAATGTAATACCAGCACCTAGCTGTTATACAATGTAGACAACTCTTTGAAATCAACCCTTCATGGTAAGGCATTCACAAAAATTACACTTGGATTTTAAAAGCGATGGGATTCCAATGGAATATAGTCATTTATATACTTACTTTCTTATTTTTATTACAAAATATTAAAATATTATCCTTACATTAATCCTGTGTGTATTTTTATCAATCCTGTTCATCTCAGATTTTAAGTCCCTTGAAGCCAGGGATTTCTTATAATTAAATCCCTTTCTTATGATTAAATGTAGACCCAAAATGTCCCCAAAAAGAGAAAAAAAAGTATTAAGATAAATCCCTAAAAGGCTGGCTGGTTAGCTCAGTTGGTTAGAGCACAGCCTTGTAACACCAAGGTCACAGGTTCAGATACCTATACCAGCCAGCCGCCAAAAAAAAAAAAAAAGATAAACTCCTAAAGACATAAAAAATATTTATTAATTGAGCAATTGTACTGGCAATCCTTAAACAGATAAAAGAAGCAATCTTTTAAAATTATCAATGAAACCAAAAATTCCATTATCAAAAAGTTTTCAGTCCAAAGATATGATTTAATAAATATGTACACAAAGCATATAAATTTCCAAGTACTGGAGAAGGTACATATAAACATCCTGATGCCACATACTGATAAACTCTGTTAAATTCTTTGCAGATTTCCTAGAAAAACACTGTTTAATATCCACTTACCAAAATAGGAATGTTCTCAATTCTTTTTTCACACATTTAAATTTAAGGTTATGACTGAAAATGTAAGTTTATATAAACTTAAATAAAACATTTTCCAAACTATTTTAAGCACAAATTTAGCATCGAAGTAATAAGTACTATCATATTTTTGTAATTACAAACACAGTTTAGGTAAGGCTCATTTATTAATAAAAGCAGCCAATATAGTACTGAGTATGTCAGGCACTGAGCTAAGAGCTTTGTAAGCATAATCTCATTTAATCTACAAAATAGTAGTGTTTTGCAGGGGTTATCTGCTTTACCCATGGTCACATAACTGTAGGAACAAGATTCAAATCAAATCAGATCTACCAAATTCCAGAGCTGATGTCTTGCTACCACAAAACAAGCTATTTTTCTTTTTTATTTTCTTTTTTCGTTTGTGGCAGCTGACTGGTACGGGATCCAAACCCTTGATCTTGGTGTTATAACAGCACTCTAACCAACTGTGCTAACCAACCAGCCCAAAACAAGCTATTTTTCATGAAATGTTATTATCAGTGACATTTCTCACCTGTAGTACCTATAGAAGTTTGATTCTTTTTAATGGTTCTAAACCAGCAACTGTAAACTATACTTTCTCAATTGGGGCTTGGAATCTTGGTGGGTTGAGGAGGACTGTGTCAGCATAGAGGCAGAAAGGGCCACATATATACTTTAAAAATTTAATAGATAGATGCTTCAGAGTTATTAACACTCCTTTAGCAATGCCAAAAGCAAAATTCAGTTTAGCTGTCCCCTTTTTTGGGGAAGACATCACTGATGCCCTACCATGTATACCCAAAAGTACAGTACTTCTATAACAGCACTGATCATACATACTGTCACTATCTGCTTTATTGCTCTACTTACTTCACCACCCTCTGCTTTTTTATCTTTGTGCCCCTGGTGCTCACATAGTTACTAAAAAATAGTACATTTGTATCACATTATGGCCCCAATGGTTAGACTGGTGATCTGATACAATTCTTATATTCAAGGATAAATGGGGTCCACTTGATTCTAACCTTTCATTCTAGGTTACCTCGTAAACTAGGTTTCAACATAAAAAAAAAAAAAAAAAAAGAAGAAGAAGAAATCCGAAGAAGTGTTTCAATGCTCAGCTCTTCTAGCTGAAGTATTAACACTAGTTGGGAGTCTAATGTTTTGACCTGGGTTTTGCTGAGAACTTTCTATGTGATCACGGGCAAGATAACCCATTGTTCTGATCTTCACATTTGTCAATAGATATAATATATAAAAAGATATTACACTCAAAAAGACTCAAATACATGCTTGGTTTTGCTTTTCTCTAAATAAATAAGAAGTTAACCTTTTACATCTCTAGAGTTTGATTTCTTTCTTATAACATAAAGGTTTTTAAGTACACTATTATCAAAGATTCTTACCTCTTTCTTGTTCATCTGTAATATATGCTCCAAATCTAAGAAGATATAGACCATGAGGCAGTTCAAGAATCACTGAGCATAAAAAGTGAGGCAAGTAAGAGGAAAAAACTGCAAACATGAACATCAACAGCCATAATGGCACATAATGCTAATTGCTTAAATTGGCATTCACTTTTACAAGCTATAAATCAAAATAGCCCTTTGCAAAATACTCTAAAACAAGAAGATATGAATAGTTTGTAGTTAACAGGCTCTATTTAAAATGAATATTTATAAATATAGTTTTTAAATTATATTTCATCTTCATGATGTTCTGAAACTGAATTATATTCTCCAGATTTCTAATGAACTTAAAAACGTATATATACATTTTATGAGAGTATAAAAGTAAGATGATTAGCCATTCTTTTAAATGCCTATCTGAAATCTCTTCATTAATTTCTTTTCACAGATTTAAAATGTCACTTCTGGGGGCTGGCCAGTTAGCTCAGCTGATTAGAGTGTGGTGTTGGTAACACCAAGGTCAAGGGTTTGGATCCCACTATTGGCCAGTCACAAAAAATAAAATAAAATAAATAAAATGTCACTTCTTTGTCAACATTTTTCTCAATACTAAGCAGGGTTGTTTATCTACATAGAACTTCCTACAATATAACATAACATCTAACAATAATTGTTTATTGTACATACATATATATATATATATTTGTATTTGTGTATAAACATATATATTTGTGTTTGTAATTGTATATGTGTGTGTACATGTTTAGTCTTTTACTACTAGTTTGAGCTCCTGGATGGCAGAGGTTTCTCACTAACCTTTTTTTATCTCCAGCACCCAGCACTCATAAGTGAATACACTAGAAGATATTTGAAAGCACCCTACAAGAATACCATAGTGCTAGGCTCTGAGGTAGACTCAAGTGATATAAGGAACAGTAAGTTTTGGGCAACTTATTTATTACAGAACCCAAACTTTTATGCAACCCTATTCAAAATATAATAAAAATAAGCAAGCTTACATTGAGAAACAGCTAATTCTATAATTCAATAGATACCAGTTAGTCTTGTGTGGTAATATCAAGATTGTTACTGACTGGTAGATTTCCTTAGAATTACTTTTTAAATTTTTTTTTTAATCATGATTTTTTAAAATCCACCAGTTTTAATTTAGTCTTCAGTGTCACAAATTTACTACTAATGGATATTACTAATACAACCGAATTTAGCTTGCACCTCATTTAAGTCATGACTCAATCAGATTGTTCACATTGGTCCAAGACTGGCGGTTAAAGCTATACCTGTCTAATAAAACTGCTTTTGAATGTGAATTTAAGTACACGTCTGCTTAGAAAGGAAGTGCTAATTGTATTCTCAAAGGCATAGAGGTTGCTGAGAGTAAGTCCACCCTTTTTTTATGAATAATGTTTCCTTTTTTCTTCAGCTTTTTTATTGCACAATAATTTTTTATGCGCCAAAGGTGCTGCAGATGATGCCTTCAAAAGGTATTCATAATAGGAGCTCACACCTGTACCAAATGTTCCAATGTTAGATGTTGAGTTTCCTGAAGGAGCCACTGCTGCCATTACTGTCCCAGAGAACTTAAAGAGAAATAGCTTTTACTTGCCCTTTTAAAAAAAATAATTTTATTTTTAAGAGCAGTTTTATGTTCACAGCAAAAGTTTTCAGTTTTTAAATTTCTCTATGATGTTTGATTTGGCAATTTTTTTTTTTTTTTTTTTTTTTTTTGTCTTTTTCCGTGTCCGGCAACGGATCGCAACCCTCAGTGTCGCCCCCGTACCGGACCGGGACCGGCAACGGGATTGCAACCCTTGGTGTTGCCCCCGCGCCTCGCTCAGCCAGTGAGCGGGAACCGGTCTGTATGTGGGATCCGAACCCTTGGCGGGAGCGCCGCCGCGCTTCCCAAGCGGCGCACTAGCGCAGTGCGCCACCAGGCCGGCCCTTGATTTAGCAATTTTTATATATTTGACCTAGGAAAACTTAACATGAAGTCTCTTATCTACAGAGAACAGAGTTGATGGCTATATAGTCATAAGTTGCTTAATGACAGGGATACATTCTGAGAAATGTGTCATTAGGTGATTTCATAGCTATGAGAATATCACAGAGTATACTTACTCCAAAATAAGTTTTGGAAATAATGGTTGCAAACATTGTGAATGTAATTAAGCTACCAAATCATATACTTAAAAATGGCTAAATTTCAAATTTTATATTATATATATTTTACCACAATAAAAAAAGTCATAGGCACTCCTTGTTTCATAAGAAAATAATTCTGTGATTCTAGAAAAAATGCCGATAATCACAGTTTAATGTAAAAGCTGACAAAAATCTTCATGGAAAAAATTCTCACCAAATATTACTTCACTGTGATAAGAAGATTTTATTTTATTTTTACGTGCTCCCATGTGAGCAAGAACAGTATCTTGAGGGACCTCTGGTTCCATCAACATGGAAAGCTCCCGAACTCCCAGGTCCTTCCTTTTACAACTAAAAAACCCAGGACATAACACAACAAAGAAGCATAGGAAGTTTCTGAAAGGTGGACAAAAAGAAGGCTGACTGCTTAGGGACCTGACAATTTGAGAAATAACATGGTAACAAGCCCCCTGGGTTCCCTTATTGCCTCCCATAAGTCCCAGACAGGATGCTGCAGAAGATTTTAATGCAGAACCACCAAGAGGCAGGGACCAAAAACAAACAAACAAACAAACAAACAAACAAAAACAAAAAACAAAACCAAGAAAAGCCTGTTCCCCACTAGCTAAGGACTGGAAAAAGGGAGGGCTAAAAACAGAAAACATTGTTGGCAATATCTGCCAGCTCCAGCCAATCAACAATGGAAAAACTGCTCCCCCACTCACCTTCAGCAGGCCAAATGGGGAGTTAAATTTCTACTCGAAAAACCCCCACCCTACCCCATCCCTGCAGGCTAACTAATTCACCCACCAGTAGTGAATCATGAGGTTTGGCAGCCTAATTTCCCATCATCCATAAGATAGACACAGGAGTTGGGTAGAGGTGGGGAGCCAATCTTACATTCCCCCCAGTTGCTCTAATTCCTCCAACAGAGCAGTGTCTGCAGGGTGAAGCAGCAAAGTGAGCCACCTCCCAGACTTAGCAGCAGCAATCAGACTTCAGAAGGCAGTCCAAAGCAGAGCTACTCACGCTATGCCTGTTGTAAGTGCCCAGCAAGGAGCTGAGCCTCAACTCCCACATAGCAGCAAAGAGACTGAACAGATAGTCCTAAGCAAGGCTAGTCAGCCTTCCTATTCCCTACCCATATCTCAGTGTCAGTGGGGCCCAGAAGGAAGCAGGGTCCTAATCCCACTCTGCATCAATGAGGCAAAAGGAGGTGGTGGAATGAAGAACTCATTGCTCCTCCATTTCCTCCTCCCCCTCCTACAGGTTTCAGCAGGAAACTGATCTTATAACCCAATCAAAGGGTTATAAGATCAAGGGTAAGGAGGTGTCCCATTTTCTCAAGGAAGGCATCTGGGGACTAAGGAGAATGTGAACATCCAAGCCACACATCTGCAACAAGGCAGTGTAAGTCAGTGTCCCACTCTGCTGTAGTGGTATTGACAGGGAGGAGAGTGGGAAGCTGAACATACACACTCACCTACCCCTCATGTTACTCTTCAACAGGCAGCCAAGCTGCTGGGGAAAAAAAAGAAAAAGATTAAACAGGATTCAGAGGCTCATAATATAATATCCGAGCTACAATAAAAAATCACTGTCAGACCAAGAACCAGGAAAGCATAACACAAATGAGAAAAACAACCAACAGATGTCAAAACCAAGATTTCTGACAAGGATTTTAAAATAGCCATCAAAGACATGCTTCAAAAAGTCATTAAAATTCTCTTAAAACAAATGAAAACTAGAAAATCTCAGCAAAGAAACAGAAATTTAAAAAGAAAAAGATAACCAAATAGAAATCATAAATCTTAAAAATACAGTAACCACAATGAACTCACTAAATGGCTCAATGCTCGAGTGGAGATGACAAAGGAAATCTCCAGGCCCAGATGTTTTCAAAGGAGAATTCTACCAAATATTTAAAGCAGAATTAACATCTGATGGGGTTCAGTATGTGCTGCCCAAAAATATTTTAAGCTGAAGGAATTTGAGAAAACCTCACAAGCAGTAAGGTCACTCTCACATTCCTACTGCCCTTCTTCCCTGAAGCAGGCTATAAGACCCTCATTTCAGAGGTGCCCACCCTATACTCAGAGGAAAGAACATCCTTGTCCCTGAAGACAAAGGGTCACAGAGAAGAATTTCAACAAACTGAACTTGCCATGTTTCCTCCAGTTTATTACCATTAGATCATACTTTTTTATCCAATCATACTTCTCCACAATTATCGACTTTTTCATCAAAGCTAACAAAAAAAAAACCACAGTTTTACCCATTTCTTTGTGTCTTCATTTCCTCCTGAAGGCTCTCACATCATGTAAAATTGTTGTTTTAAATAAATTTATCTTTTCTCTTGTTAATCTGTCTTTTGTTACAGGGCCTCAGCCACAAACTTAGGATGGGTGAAGAAAAGCTATATTTTCCTCCTCAACACATCAATTTTCTACAATCTTTTCCTGAAAATAAAGGATGAAAGAAATCTTCTCAACTGATTTTATGACCACTGTTACTCTACACCAAAACAATACAGTACAAAAAGACCAAAGTACAACAAAACCAAAGCAATGTACAAAAAAGAAAGAAAAAAAGAATGAATAAACAAACCAACATTTCTCATGAACTTAGATGCAAAAATCCTCAAACAAATATTAGCAAATCAAATCCAGGAATATATTTTAAAAGTTATACACAATGTCGGTTCTAAGATGGCGACGGGTCTGGAGCGGCCGTGACAGGAGACAGCGCGATCTTGAGAGCTGTGCGCTGTGATACCAGACTATTGATTGCATTTCCAAGAGCAACAAAAAGCGAATAATTCCTTCAACAACGATCCTACATCGACAAACAAGCGGCAGCAGGTTCGAGGTTTTGGGGCCAACACAGAGGAGGACTCCTGAGAGCGCCGAACCCCGGCTGCATGAACAAGCGATCAGCCCAGACAACAAAGGCCAGGAAAGCCAGCAAAGGACTGCGCAGAGGCGGAGTGAAGCGCGCCAGACCGGCCCAACTCTGCGAGCTCTGTGAGTCACCCCCAGCCCAGCCCCACTTGCGGGGCGAAGCCCGACTGCTCCCCGCCCGCCTGGCCCCCGCCCACCACACCAGGCTAGGCGCCCACATCAAAGCTGCCTCCATTTTCTCGGGTGGGGGTGGAGAAGGCCGGCTTAGGGAGGGCAGGACAGCCATCTCTGTTTGGCGTGACTCCTCACTGAGACGTGCTATTTGCTTACCTCGACATGGCCACCCCGGGGCCTGTGGACTGGCCTACAATCCCACTCTCCCCACGGATCTCTGACGGGGCTGGTAGCGTGGGGAGCCCCCAGCCAGCGTCGGGGGGGCAGGGAAGAGGAGCCCGCCCAGATCGTCTCTCCGCCACACCCTGGGCATCGGCCCCAGATAAACTCCCTCTTCCCGAGAGGCAGATTCCATCTCTGGGGACTTCAGTTTGGAAGAGCCCCTAACTGATTTCTGGTGAGGAGAGGGGAGCCCGGAGACCCCTCGAGCTACATTGAAGATTACAAGTCAGCTCTCCAGAAGGGCCCACCCGTGCAGGGGGGAGTCAAAGAGGAATTGTGTGCTGAGGGACCCTCCCCCGAGGAGTTC
>NW_007726286.1:635154-692871 GCF_000696425.1 Galeopterus variegatus | reverse complement strand
CATAATAATCATATACATTGTATATTGACAAAATAAAAATTTAACGAAAAAAAAAAAAGTTATACACAATGTCTAGTGGGATTTATTCCAGGTATATAAGGCTGTTCCAACACTTGTAAACCAATCAATGTAATCCACCATACCAACAGATTAAAGAAGAGAAAACATATGATCATATAAATTGATGCAGAAAAAGTCTTCAACATAATCCAACATCATTTCACAATAAAAACTCTCAGCAAATGCAGATTCAGATCTCTTCCCACTATAGTGCATTGTGTAGTCCTTAAGCCATGATAACGTAACAGCAGGTAGGAATATCCACAGTGAAGCAAAACAAAGAAGGATAAAAAAGGTAATAAAGTGATGAGTGTTATTTTAGATGGGATGGTCAGGGAAGTAATCTCAGAAGGGGTAATGCTTGGCAAGAACTGAGTAAAATTATGAAAATACTGGGAGGGATGAGCTGTGGAGAGAATTCCAGGAGAAGGAAGCAACAAGTGCAAAAGTCCTTTGGAGGAATATGCTAGATGTATTTAAGGATCTAAAAACCAACTTCCTTGCCTTCTGGTTCAGATCTCTTTCCACTGGAATTGACTATATACCTTAGTATTTACTACCCTAAAACACATGGTACTCATTTTTACAGGTAATTTGAATTTACCTCATTGCAGTCTTTTTGTTCAAATATATAAGTAGATAAATTATTCACTATATACTAAATCCTTTTTGAAGTGGCTATATCATTGACACCTTCTTACAAAGAACTTTTTTTAAAAAGTGAGAAATCACTTAATTTGTCTTATTTCTCAAATGAGCAAAATTATATTGCGCAAAAGCAAATTTCTATGTTAAAAACACTGAACAAGGTTCGCGGTTCAATCCCTGTACTGGCCAGCTCCCCCCCCCCCCCAAAAAAAAAAAAAAGTGAAGAGGGCCTTGCTTTCATAAAGGCAATAAAAATACTGATTAAAAAATTCAGTGGGGGGCCGGCCCGGTGGCGCACTGGATAGAGCGCCGCTTGGGAAGCGCGGCGGCACTCCCGCCCGAGGGTTTGGATCCCACATACAGACCGGTTCCCGCTCACTGGCTGAGCGAGGCGCGGGAGCAACGCCAAGGGTTGCGATCCCGTTGCCGGTCCCTGGTCCGGTACGGGGGCAACACTGAGGGTTGCGATCCGTTGCCGGAGGGAAAAAAAAAAAAAAAGACAAAAAAAAAAAAAATTCAGTGGATAACATGAAAATAAAACTTTAAAGAAAAAACTGGTGGGCCGAGCCCGTGGTGCACTGGGGAGAGTGCGGCGCTGGGAGTGCAGCAGCGCACCCGCCGCGGTTCGGATCCTATACAGGGATGGCCAGTGTACTCACTGGCTGAGCGCGGTGCGACTGGTCTCAAAAAGGACAAAAAAAAAAAAGAAAAAGAAAAAACTGGGAAGCAAAATAAAATGTTTTAGATAATTACTGTATCACTCAGTTCTCTTATCTATTAATTCTGATACTCATTCTTTCTTATAAGAACATTAGGTTGAAATAAAGTTTTCCCCATTTCCTCCTTTCTTTAATTTTAAGTAATAACAAATTTAAAGAGTCAATCATCTACAAACCACCCTTAATAATCTTATATAATTTGGAAATAATTAACTATATAATGTATGTACTGAACACCCTTATAGAGCAAAAACAAAATACTCAAGGAAAGAATAAGCACATGAGGGAATGCAAAGAAAGCTGGGTAGAATTTATTCTATAAGTTGAGAGCACAAAACACTTTAAGAAAGAATAAAAGGCCAAAAGGAAAATATTCCCCTTTTTCCTCCCTGCCATGCGCATAAATCACAACTTGGCATTAAAGGTTCAGTCTTAAATCAGAAGCAAAACCTTTGAAAGATCAGTATCCAAAATTAAAAATACAATTTTGAATGTGAATACGTTTCAGGTTCCTTTCAGTTCAACTAATAAAAAATGTTAAGCTTCTCATCAATCCAAGATTTCAGGGAAACATGGTTCACTTTTTAAAAAAATAAGCTTCAGAAAAGTTCATGAGCTAATCCTAATCATTTGGCCAAAACTATGTAAGAAACCATAAGATCGGGTTTGAATAAGGAGAACTGCAGTGTCTATCAGAAAAGGTAAAGTAAGATTTCTATATCAATCCCCCAGGCTGAAAGACCACCCAAAGACATTTTCACTGGTCAAAGCTCAGTTTTCACTGGTCAAAGCTCAGAAAATCAAAGAGGAAGTCCTCACCACCAAAGAAAACAACACTCTTTCCAGTAGAATTTATTTGTGAAACAAACTAAAAACCTTACCTTTTAGACCCCTTTTTTTTGCAGAAGAATAGCACAATTGATTTTATTTTGATGGGAAAGCCATTAAGTAATAACCCCATGTTCCTTGATGTCCCAAACTATATGAAACACAACTGGCCACTTTCAATAAGCATAAGACTGGAAACATTATCTGAAAAGGTGCCACAGAAAAATTCCTTTATACTCACAGCAAAAATTTAGACTTTTTAACTTTTTATCTTCCATTTGACACTAGGCCAAGGGAACTTCCCAATGCATGCAGCTCTAGGGCATCATTTCCTTCTGAAATATTACGCAAAATGGCATTTGAAAGCTTAGCAGGTGTTCCAAAAGAAGTACTTCCATCTTCAAAGACTTGAACCACTGCACTAAACAAATAAAATAGGTTTCTTACTATAAAAACTTGTTAGAGCCTTAATATGCATTAAAAATCTTCAAGTGATAACAGATAGTATGAAATATTTCCCAAATATGTGTTGTGACTAAGGAATAAAAATTTAATGGGTAAAAAAATCCATACACATCTTGAAAAATATTCAAATTTCAAGTAACACAATTTGGGAAATAATATTTTAAATGCAAACTAGAATGGATGAGGAATTCTCATTGGCCCAAGGAAATTAGTGAGTTCAATGAAAAGCTTCCCAAAGCAAGATATACTAAATGCTTTAAAAACTGACATTTAACTTTCACAAATGTCTTTACATATTTAAACTCTGTACACAGGCCAAAACTTATGTGAAAAAATGGTTATAGAAGACTTCTGGGGTTATTCTCATGTTAACCATTAAATTGAGTTGGAAGTGGACTCTTTAGGTCAGAAAGAAAATAGAGATTTAAAAAATTCAGATAGTCTCTAAAGGAAGATTTTTAAAATATATATTTTAAGACAAAAAATAACAATCCAAAGACTGTCTTTGTAAAATGTTATCTAATAAAGGACTGGTATCCAAAATATACTAAGAATTCTTAAAGCTCAACAATAAGAAAATAAACAACTTAACTAAAAATGAGCCAAAAATCTGAACACACATCTCACCAGCTCTGTTTTTCTGTAAACATAAAACTTATCTAAAAAATGTTCTATAAAAATAAAATAAATGTGAGCATTTTGAGAGAATTACCTACTTTAAAATTTTGTGGAAAGATTGTTTTTTATCAATCACAACTTCCCCATTAAGACCAATTTTAAAAGATTTATGTCATATACACTAGCAGAAACAGAAAAGATACTATCCCAGAACTACCAGTGTTCCCTGGCATAAAACAATTCACATCACAAGAGTAAAACATATTAATAACTTAGTTTCTTAAACTGATGTCATCAAATTTTATATCTGCTACATGTCTTTAACATATTTTATTGCAGTCACCTCATATTCACTTATTTTACTGAATAAAGTGATATCAGAAAAACTCCTATGTTCAAGAGGGCAACATTAGTTCACTGAAAGCTATGACACAAAAATAAATTATCCTATTTTACTCCAATGCTCCCATTCTCTAAATCCTCTCAATTCAAATTTCTTAAAAATTGGTATCTCAAAAATATTGATATTTCTAATATCTTTTGAAGGGAGTCATTTGAATTCTCTTAGTCATCTGATGAAAGGAAAGGTCAACCTCTCAATTCAAATTTCTTAAAAATTGGTATCTCAAAAATATTGATATTTCTAATATCTTTTAAAGGGAGTCATTTGAATTCTCTTAGTCATCTGATGAAAGGAAAGGTCAACGTTCTGATTCTGGTATTATGAATCCTGGTTATAATAATACTAACCTTAAGGAAAAAAAAATCAGGATTTCTGGGGAAAAAATAATACTTCCATCTATTGAATCCTGGATCTTGGTGTTATCAGCACCACAATAACCAAATGAACTAACCAGCCGTACCACTTACTTATATTTTGATTAATTAAAACAACACTGTTTGAAAAAAGCAAAAATCAGATTAAACGTAAGAATTACATACTTTGAAATGACAACAGAGAGTTGGGATCAAATAAACTTTGGTTACTTCAAAAGAGTAAGTTTAAATTTATTTGAGCTTTAATTTTATTTTTTAAAAAAGACATATGTTTGGGCCGGCCCGGTGGCGCACTCGGTAGAGTGCAGCGCTTAGGAGTGCGGCGGCGCTCCTGCCGAGGGTTCAGATCCCATATAGAGACCGGTCCGCTCACTGGTTGAGCGCGGTGCGGGCACGACACCGAGGGTTGTGATCCCGTTGCCGGTCGCGGTACGGGCGCGACACCGAGGGTTGCAATCCCGTTACCGGTCACGAAAAAAGACAAAAAGGAAAAAAAAAGACATATGTTTAACTTTAACTCATATAAGTCAGTCTAACAAGAATAAATAATTAAGCAATTTCTGTGTTTCTCTTTAACTTTATTAATAAACTATTTCAATAAAATATTCTTAATCTTAGGTCTCAAAATTTTTTAAATATTTTATAATTTTTTATCACACAAGAAAGCAAAATGGCTAGTCCTGAGTATAAAAGGTACAAAGAACTTAAATTGCTGATTATGACTCATCACATCACACTAAGGTAGCTAGATCTGTACCACAGAGAATTTACCTGTAACGCATATGGTAAGTCAGAAATATAAAATTCCATTAAGCTTAAGAAACAAAAATAGTAATTCAGACTTCTAGTATTATAAACAGATTTGAAGAATATAAAATTTTAAGAAAATGTATCCCCTTCTTTCACTCATTGAACCATATAAAAAGGTTTTGTTATGACCAGCTCAAATTTTCTAGATTTGATGAGGGAACTCACTGTAGAAACCAGGACAAAAACAGAAACAGCATGGATAAAGTTCTAAGAAACATTCTATGACAGTGCTTTTCAAACTCACAGGTGGGGATTCATTTAGGGCCCACGACCATTACTTTTTAAAAAAAACGAAATATCAGAGTATATGCATGTGTAGTTAGGAATAAGTGTTGCTCTTTGAAACTTCTAATTCATATTAGCACACATATACAAAGACAAAATTTATAGTATTTTTTAAAAAAATAATGGGTCTGGACCTGATCATGATAGAGTAGCTTGGATTAGAATTAACCTTCCCCCATGAACATTTCTAAAAGCTGGATAAAATATTGGCAGTAGTCAATGTAGAGCAATGATTCTTAACAGAAAGGAAACACATAAGAAATGAAGCATGTTAGATGAGCACCACATTCAACCCAGCTTTTACCCTGAGGTATATACATATATATATATATATATATATATATATATATATATATTTAAGTATGTGAACACTGCTCCCTAATATAAAATGTAGTACAGGCCATCATCAGAAAACTTTGAAGTCCTAAATAAAATGTGATACTTTAAAATTCAGCTCCAAATTTTAATATGAATTGACTTTCACTCTAAAGAATGTGACTTTTCAAAATCAAAAATATTTTAATATTTCATACCTATATCATGAAAAACAAGATCTATGATGTCAAATTAAATATTAAAATATTGGGGCCGGCCCGGTGGCGCACTGGAGAGTGCGCCGCTTGGGAGTGCAGCGGTGCTCCCGCCGAGGGTTCAGATCCTATGTGGAGACCGGTTCCCGCTCACTGGCTGAGCGCGGTGCGGGCACAACACTGAGGGTTGCGATCCCATTGCCGGTCCCCGGTACGGGCGCAGCACCGAGGGTTGCGATCCCATTACCGGTCAGTAAGAAAGACAAAAAGGAAAAAAAAAAAATTAAAATATTGTATCAAATTCATTTTTATACTGCCAGGGCCTAGTAAAGCGTAGGTGTTCAATAAATACTTGTTCATTGAACAAAGGTGAATAAGATAATGTATTCTTATTAGATTCCTTAGAAAAGTTTAATCAATGGAGTCATATCAGGTTATAACGTATATCAGAGGCTCAATTCCAAAGACTAATTCTTGGACAGAGTGAGCCCTCGTACAGAATAAAAGATCTTGAAACACATCAAAGACAATTAACTTTGGTTCTATAAGATAAAAAAATAGCTTTTGAAATTTCAAATATTTTATCTACTTATGTAAGATGTGTCTTGATTTAAACAGACATTAAACAGAGTTTATAACTGTTCCACACTAGAAATTTAAAATATCAGGTTATGCATCTGGGTCTTCACCT
The DNA here is from genome assembly GCF_000696425.1 of Galeopterus variegatus. Taxonomy (NCBI): domain Eukaryota; kingdom Metazoa; phylum Chordata; class Mammalia; order Dermoptera; family Cynocephalidae; genus Galeopterus; species Galeopterus variegatus. The sequence goes on along the minus strand of NW_007726286.1, from coordinate 686,440 downwards.
TCCTGTTCCAATTCATTCACTCATTAGGAGTTAAAGATAAATTTTTGTTGAACATTAGCAGGTCTTTATATGGCCTATGTGGGTGTTTCACAACTGACATGCCTTCACAATCAAGAACATTCTGTCCAACTTTCCATTTTGTTGTTTGCATTAAAAGAAAGGAATGTACATTTTTTCCAAATAAACAAATTACCTCATCTTAACTAAAATTTGCACACAACACATTTACCCCTTGCCTCCAGGAGAATGATGCTTTATGGAAGCTGGTTGACAAAAAAAAAAAAAAAAATCAAAACAATGGTATTTAAAAGTCTTGTTAATAGTGCAGGGAAGGAAAAAACCCACCTCTATTATACATCTATAAATATAAATGTATGTTTTACTAAACTAATTTTTTAAAACAAAATACAAAAATCTAAGTTTAAAGAAAACCACGAAAGTGCTTACTGTACTGATGATAATAGTTTTCCACAAAACAAGCAGAATAAAATTAGCATTCAAATCTCTAAGACTAAATTATTGAAGTAACAATGATTTATTTTCTAATGCTTTCATAAGTGAACGCAGCAAAACATTTTTGTTTAATACACACATATACATACAATCAAAAGCAGTTCTCTAAAGTAGCATCAAAGGTAACAAGACTACACATTTAGTTCTAGAGAAAATACCTATGGTTATATGCAACAAAAGAATACAATTGCAATAGAAAGAAAATCAAACTGAACCTGCCCTGATATTTTTAGTACATCAACCCAATTTAAACCCAATTTTATCCTCAGTAGTATTCATCTAATATCACAATGTTTAACAATTTTACTCCAAAAGAGGTAGACTATACTTTAAGCAAACTTACCTGTTTCAAGGATACCAAGTCATAAAAGGCATACGCTAAAATGTTTAAACTGCTATCAAAAACCTATAAATGGCAACATAGTGTTTTTCATCTGAAGTCTGTGAATCTAATTCTTCCAAGTTTTCAAGTTTTCTGTAATATTTCTTGATCATTAAATTTTCATATCAATAAAAAGCAATGCACTGTCAGCCAAAGCCTCTTTAAGTGTGGCAGAATAACGGGAAGAGGGGAGAAAGAGGACATGGAATGAGGCTAGCTTAAACAAGTAATAGCCAAACAATGCCATGATATACTATACAAAGGTTTCCTAATAACATAATAAAGTCACAGGAAATTGAGTTATCTCAAGGAAAAAGACAGCTATAATCAGTGCTTTCCAACTAATTCCCCTTGTAACAAAACCTACCAACTAGGGACAGGTGCATAGATCTTAATCCCCTCAGCCTATGGAGTGGCTGGCTGAGGCCAGGGGCATTCAAGAGCCCCCTGGCGTGTTGTCTGCTGTCATGAGCAACCTTGTGCTTTTACATCCAGTGGCCCTATGTATGCTATCATTTTTTACTTCTGCTATGATGTGAAAAGTATTGCAAATCACTGGGAAGACATAACAAAGTCTCATGCCACAGCAGTGACATTGAGAAAGGGGATTTATTTTCAAGAGTGAAAGGTCTGTCATGTTAAATTAAGATTAGTTTGATTGTGATTGGTATTATGGATTTGTTTTTAATTTTTAAATTTGTTCTGATTTTATAGGTTCATTAGATTTAAATGCTGTAAGTGGGGAGCATCAAGATTTTCATCTGTACATATTTCAGTTACATTAACAGATAAATATTTTAAGTTAAAACTGGGGTCTACAAAGATTTCTTTTCTCCTTTTAACAGGATCTGCACAAAACACAAGGTCGAAAAACACTTGGATAGGGGGTCATGGGTCTGGCATTAGGGAGAACTAGCTTGAATCTCAGGTCTACCATTTACAAACTTCGTGACCCTGGGCAAGTTACTTATCTCCTCTCTAAGCTTCGTTTTCTCATTTTTAAGAAATGGGTAATGATAATTTTTATCCAAAGAAGGGTCTTTGTGAAGATTCAATACCATAAAATGATTAAGCCCAGTACCTGGCATATAGTAACAAACATTTACAGGTTAGCAAAAAGAGCTGACACTAGGATCCTAATACTATCTTTCACATCTATCAAAAGCATAAATTTTAGTTTAATTTATCTAATCCATCATAAATAAAAAACAATGAAAACCTGACTTCAAATTATATCTGTGACAATATCCCATCATTTAGAAAGTGGGTGGGGGGCAGTAATATTGCTTTAGAAGTACTCCTACCATTCTAAAAATACTGTCCTGCAGCTGTTTAAAATTTATTTTTTTAGACCATAGCACCACTGTTTGGTTGTTTCCAATTTCTAAAACCACAAATAGTAAAAGTGTACTCAGTCTACTGCAAACATAAATAGCAAATGCACGCTTCAGCACTTTTTAAAGGATATGGAAATTGGCAACAAAAACGCAGTTCATGTTGAAAATTTATGACAGCTCTGCCACATTTCTTCAGAAATACAATCAGGTAAAAATTAGGAAGATCTCTACCAGCTGGGTGGTATTTTTATTTTTTTCAACTTATATTTTCACTAACTGAAAGACTTTCATTATGCAACTTCTGGCACTTGATAAAATAAAGCAATAGTACCTTTGCTAAAACCACAGTTTCTTTGGTTATGTTTAGCATTACACAAACATCTTTCACCTTAGATATCCTTCTGCATTAGAGTATTTAATTTTAAATTGAGTAAAGGGAATATCTTTTTTCAGAAAATTATGCTTTCTGGATATCATTAAGCTCAAGAATTGTACTTTCATGACTGCCCAAAGATTGTGTGTGTGTGTTTCAATTATTAGGCATCCAGTTTCATAAAAATATTGTGGAAACTGCTAAAAGAAGAGAATACAAAAATGATACAGGGTAACAGAGAAGACTGATTTAGTGTGTTGCTACACATTTTTTAAAAACCCTTCATAAAATATATAAAAAGCTACAACATTGATTTAGTATCTCTTCCCTGTTATGGGTATGTCTATAATAATACATCCTCAGCTTCTGGGGATGAGAAAGGAAAGAAAACATCCCTAGTACAAAAGGCTGAAAGAAATATTTAATGTTAAATCAAGAGTGGAGGAAAAAACTTGTCATTAGGAATAATTCTTCAATACTGTTATTTCTCATCGCAATATTAAAATTCCTACTGCTGCATATTTTAAACTTGTTTTTAAGTACCCGTGCTAGGAATATTGAAAAATTATTCTTTAATGTTTTGTTGTATCCAATAAAAAAATTAACACTGAATGAACAAATGATTAAATAAATGGAAAAAAAAATGACACTTGGTTATTTGAGATAATTTTTGTTCTTCATGAAATTTTTAAAATAAATGATTCATAGACCATACTACGATCTAATTACTTAAGTGGTTTGAAAAGATAAATAAATCTACCAAGGAATTTTTAAGTGGCGTCGCTTTTCGTGGTGGTTCCACTTTATATTCATTTTTACCAAGCATACTTAAACAATAAATGTTCTTTCAAAGATTTGCTAAGTATGCAGTTATCAGTTGCATGAATATTTTATATGTCCCCTATAACATATGCTTTCTTAAACTAATAAAAAAATAATATATAAATTCAACTAAAATAGGCAATGTAACAAAACTAAGGTAAAGTGAATGAGAAAGAAGTCTTTTTAAAATTGACTGTTATATTTTTTAGTTTATTGAAAATAAAAAGATCAAGACTAAAATTACCATGCTTTGTATTTTTAGGGTCCCATATATGTTATATAAACAGTACTTCTTTCCCCATATAGTTCAACAGGCATTTGATTTTGTTAGATAATTGCTTTTCTTTGAATTTACAAACTGGGAAGTGAACCTAACTGCCAAATAAAATCTCAAAAAACACCCAAATTACATCATTAGTTAAAAAACATAAAGATGCATTCTTCTCATCTACAATTAGCATCTATTCAAACCGTAAACTTATAAAAGCATTCAAACTTAATTTCGTCTTATTCCGTATGCTGTTTAAATAACACAAATTCAATAATATTGCATCACTGCATTTCCAGAGATTATCTAAAAATCTCTCAAAGTTCTCAATTTATCTTTTGGTCTGCTAAACAAGATATTATCTGAAAGTTTAGCTGCTTTGAACTGTCCATCATTACTTTAAAATAATATGAATCATATTTTCCTAAAATAAGAGATGCTGTAATCAATATGAAAGCCAGGTACAAAATAATATCTTTAAAATAGCTTTTCAAAATAGACATATATATTATAGTGATGTTTTCTGATGTGAAACAGGATTACTTTTACAAAAATTCAGTGTCATTTTGTATTCAGCAACAGCAGGAAAAAAAGAATAAAAATATAAATGTCTAACTCATTTGCTATAATCCTAAGTTCTGAGGCGGAATGAAATATAGAATTAAACACTAGCAGCTAATGGAACATACAAACCTTGCAATTTAAAACTACAAACTTTCCTCCCCATACTTTATAATAGTTTTTGGTTAAAATTACCATTTTAAAAATTAACCATAAGAAAAATGGAGGCAAAGAAAAAAAATCAATTGCAATACATTACTATGATTTGCTGAAAATTTCACCTGTGAAAACAAACCAAGTTTCAGAACTTGGGAATAGCCACGTAATGATGAATCAATGTCTCATCTAAAATAACAATGACACACTTAAAAGAACTTCCATTTTTAAGCTGATGAAATAAATTAATTTTGAACAAAATTAGTTTGATCCTAACCATTCAGCTGACGTGAATGGTTTTTGACTATGTAAGGTGTTATACCTTTTTAGTTCTATATACACAGTCCTTGAGATTCACTGAATTAAGTCACACTACCTGAATTTATAACATTTCAAACACTAATGCCTTAACTGTAACTATGAAACAGCTACCCATTCTTTTTAAGTAGACTCATTAACTCCAATCATATTTCTTATTTTAAGCTCTGAATAAAATGAAACAAAATCATGTGATTAAGGGTATAGTAAAAATAGAAGAGAATATTTGCAAACAGACTGATCGCAACACTTTATTTCCCATACTGTTACTTCCTATACAAATATTTGTGTTATAACATTTTTAAATCTTAGGACTAGGTAATTATATCTTCTCTACTAGTGCTTTAAAAGGCTCTTATCATCTTTAGAGATACATTCTCTTTAAAATTAGAAATTCACACAATTTTATATTTCACAATTAACCCAAAGATAATAAAATGCATCTATTTTGTAATAATAGATTAAATTTATACACACGACTAGTGAATACTTCTAATATAAAGAGTTAAGTCTATTTTTCCTTGCCAGAAAAAAACAATTCAGCTTAATTTTTAGCTATTTTATCACATCATTCAGAACTTAAATTATGTACAAATAATGTAATCTAAGACTTACTTTGTGGTCACATGAAGAATTACCAATTAAAGCATGAACCTTCACAGTTCAGCAGCACCTTCCACAATTTTATGGAAAAATTATTTTTTGTACATTTATTCCTTAATCACATTAAGATCATTTCCTGGGCTTCTTATAGTGAAAAAAGTCACTTGTTTTAGAGCAGACTATACCAAAAATAACTGACAATCCAACTATTTTTTCCTACATAATGGGCAGGCAACAAACCCTACCAAATATTGGAGATTGACACTTGTAGGTAATTCAACAGCTAGATGATAATTCTTCAGTAGTTTCACAGTAGTATAATTTTTCACATTACTTAAAACCACTGTTAAACCTATAACACATTTTCTGTTTCGCTGTGGTTATTTTTTCCATGTTTTATCCTAAAAGTAGTATCTTTTATCTGTCAGCAGTACAAAAAACATTCATAATTCAGAAATGTTTTCCTTTTTTGCAATGCATGACTTTGAACTTAGATTTTTCAAAGATCAGATATACATTATGTTTCTTTAAGACCAGAGCCTTATTTATGTGAGTCTGTGGCTTAACTGACAAGAATTTTTCTGTTCCAGGAAAAGTTAGTCAGTTTGTATCTGAAATACCATAACATAGCTTCCATCCATGTAGACATCTGTAGGAGAGGCACTTAGTCAAATGTTATATCTCCTATCAATCAGATCAGAGACTGAAAATCACGACTCTATGCGACAGACAAGAGAAAACTGAAAATCAAAATGATAGGAGAAAATAGAACATTTATAATGTTTAAAAATTAATTAGTAACAATATATCCTAAATATAAATATTTATGTAACATTTTCTATTCAATTTGGCAAATATTTAATATAATTCTAACATGAACATAATAAGTTCCACATTTAAGGGATGCCCTGGGCCTCTGTATAATAAACATCTAGAAATTTGTTCTCTAATTGTACTATCATACAAAATATTCTTCATATAATTGGCACATAAACTTTATTGTCCATTTCTAAAACATTACCAGTATTAAGTGAAAGTTACATTGTCCAATATTAAATGAAAATAAACATTATTTAATGCACTAATGAAAAATTAACCCACAATCAAAATGTCCAGTAAAACAGCTAAGGCATATCTGATTTTGACTCATATTTTTTTAAAAAATTAACAGGCTTAACAAGATTCTAAAATGATGTATGTATTTAAGTGCAGCTGATATAATAATCTAACATATGTTATATGCTAATAGCTCTTATTATGTGTAAGGTACTGTTTGTAAGCACTTTATATTTTTGAACCTCCTTAATGCTCAAAACACCCTTCACTTGATAGACAATAAAAATGAGACTCGGAGGAGTTAACTAACTTACCAAAAGTGGCAGTTTGGTTCCTAAGTCCATGCTCTTAAGAATACCCTTATAAGTATCACAATAAAACATAACTTCTCAAAATTTGAGAAAAATGCACAATTCACTGACATAATGCCACGATCAAATATGTAAAATATTCCTATTTGAACATACTAATATAAGCCCTATATAAAATTATGGTACTTGTAATAAATGGTTGTCATTATTTTTTATCCTCTACATCCAAAGTAACAAAATCAAATTAATATTTACCTATTATCAATTTGAATTAAATGGTTATGTGTATAAATGTACATATAAGCACATATAGCACATGTTCCTTATGGGAACAATATGAAGATTTCAATATAACTAAACTTATTAAAATCAAGCATAAAAATATTTTTGATGGTTACTAATATGATAAAATAATTAAATGCATATATTAAACTGCATTTTATTTACTGAAATTATAATATTTGACTTTAAATTAATAATAACATAGGTAATATAATCACTCATTTTACTTTTATTTCTAAAAGTTACCCTTTTAACTGTCTTACTGATCCTGCGTTTTAAAAACTGAGGGCAACTCTAGAGTTCAATATAAGAATTGGTAGATGCAAATAATCCCATTCAACAACTTCCTGATTTAAGATGCAAGCAATTAATTTCTAATTCCTTCGTTTTTTACTCAGAAAAGTGTTTTTTGCTTGTTTGTTTGTTTTTTCAGTGACTAATGCTTCATATTTGGTTAAATGCAGTAAGTCACACCACCAATGGAATGTGATGATATTATATAATATATATAAAAGTGTTAGTTATTTCATATTCCCATTTTAAAAAATAAATATATCAACATACTCTATAACATTTTTATAAACTTTAAAATACTACCTGGCTGAAAGTGAAAAAAAACATATCAAAATAATTTCATACCATGTGTAATCATTCTTCACAGAATTTTTATTACCCAGTATGGAATGGATTATAGTAAATGTACTTTACACATGCTATTTCTTATTCAAAAGGAAATACAGAATAGGATAGAGAGAAATTCTAGCCAAATCTTCATTCAAATCCAACATTCATGACGCCACTGTAATTGAAAGACATTTCCAAACAGATAGCTGTGGACCTCATTTTCCTTTAAAATGTCTTTCACATCTGTTCCAACTAAAACATTCATGTTCTTAAACTTTACCAAACTGCCTAATGCTTAGTTTTTAAAATATTGTAGTTTTATTTTGTTTTGTTTTAATTTGCAACTAGTTAAGCTCATAAAATATTGTTCAAGTTTTCAAATTATGTTAACACATTAAAACGAAGTATAATATGCATATCTAGTCAAAATTTTATATCTATCTGTAACTTCCAAAGTTTTGAAACTTCACTTATTTTTGACTGACCTTCACACAGCTCCCTAAAATGGTAAAAATCATATATTTTACCATTTTAATATTAAGGTAATTTCATTTTCATTTCATTTTAAATATATCTTCCAAAATAAGAAATCAAGTTTTCAAAATCAGACATCAGATCAATACTATTAATTTTTAGTATTTCACTTTTCTTTTGACCTACCCAATAATTAGAAATTAAAAACAAAATAAATTGGGCACTATTTAAACATGATATACCTTAAGAATCTTTTAATTAATGATGATACCCTCCTTGGAACTTCTATGAAATTATAAGACTGTAGATAATTATAAAATGGGTTAAAAGAAGTTTCAGATCCCAGTGTATTAAAAACAAAATAATTATAAGAGAAAGGAAAAAAAGAAAGAAATGGGAAAAAAGAAAAGGGAAGTAGTAAAGGCATTTTATGCTTCTTGGTGAAACATTTAAAAAGCAAAAATCTACAACAAAAATTTAATATTACTATTTATCTAACAATAAATTCAAAAGCATTTACAACGTTCAGGGAAACTTAGACTGGTTTCTCCCAATGATCTTTTGTATAATGTTGTCAAATGTCCCATTTAGAGAGAAATCATTTTATCCATAAACTTTCTTAAAAGCTAACTTTAAGAAAAAAATCGTACTCTATCACCACTCCTCCCATCAAAATCTCTAACCTACTTTGAAATATCTTTGTCATTCAATTTAGAGTATGTATCTAGAACAGGCAATAAATATTTCTCAATAATACAAATCTGATATAAATAAAATACAATTCTGTTTTGTACTGAAGAACACATTAATATAAAAGAGGTGGTACTTGTACTTTTTACTCTGATTTTCAGGTGCAGATAATCATAATGCAAAAGAAAATTATAATATAAATTGGAAACAGCCAACAAATGTATGCACATACATACAAAAATAGCTAGAGAACAATTACAAAGCAACATCCAGACAGACAACAAGATAGTAAGGTACAGATTATACATAAATACTGATAAACTATAGATAACATAATCAAGGATGAGATTACTGATGGTAGACTCCATGAAGAAACTCTTGCACCATGGTTTGGAAGGTCTAAAACTGAATTAAAGCACAGCACAAAGCAGTCATTTTATGTGTGTAGACAGATGCAAAGGCATAGAGTAGATGGTGATGAATGGAGGCACTGAGGGAACAGAAGGTATAGAAGATGACGTGTGAAGACAATACGAAAAAACAACCAAAATAAAGGAGGCACAAGCCATAACTTTAATAAATGGCACTGACATTTAGCTAACTGTTCATGTCAAAATCCGAGGTGTCCTCACACTCCAGTTAGAATGGCTATTAACAAAAAGATAAGAGAGAACAAGTGTTGGTGAGCATGTGGAGAAAAGGGAATACTTGCACACTGTTGATGGGAGTGTAAACTAGCACAACCATTATAGAAAACAGTATGAAGTTTTCTCAAAAAATTAAAAATAGGGCCGAGCCCGTGGCGCACTTGGGAGAGTGCGGCACTGGGAGCACAGCAGCGCTCCCGCCGCGGGTTCGGATCCTATATAGGGATGACCAGTGCGCTCACAGCACTCACTGGCTGAACGCGGTGCAGCCGGTCTCAAAAAGGACAAAAAAAAAAAATTAAAAATAGAATTAACATACAATCCTGCAATCCCACTACTGAATATATACCCAAAGGAAATGAAATCAGTATGTTGAAAAGATATCTGTATTCCCATGTTCATTGCAGCACTATTTACAGTAGCCAAGATACGGAATCAACCGAAGTATCCAACAACGGGTGAATGGATTCTATTTACAATAGCCAAGATATGGAATCAGCCGAAGTATCCAAGTATCCAACAACGGGTGAATGGATTAAAAAATGTGGTATATACACAGAATGGAATAGTATTCAGCCATAAAAAGAATGAAATCCTGTCATTTGCCACAACATGCATGGACCTGAAGGACATTATGCTAAGTGAAGTAAGACAGACACAGAAAAACATGGCCACATGAGCTCACTCATATGTAGAATCTAAAAAAATTAAAAGTTGATATTATAGAGGCAGAGTAGAATAGTGGTCATGAGAGACTTGGAGAGGGAAGGGGATAAGGAAAAACAAAGAGAGATTGGCCAATAAGTACAAAATTACAATTGGATAGGAGGAATAAATTCTGGTGTCTTACTGCACATAGGGTAACAATGGTTAACAGTTAAGTTCTGTATATTACGTAACAGCTAGAGGTGAGGCTTTTGAATGTTCTCCCCACAAAGAAATGATAAACACATGAGGTAATTGATACACTAACTACCCTGACCAGATCATTATTCTACATGTATATGTATCAAAACATCAGGTTATACCCCATAAATAAGTAGGATTACAATGTGTCAATTAAAAAAATTACTTTTTAAAAATCTTAGGTGTCATCAATGATACTTTCCTCTCCCTTACACTCTGCTGCTAAACAATCACCAATTCCTGTTAATTCTACATCCTAAATATATCTTTAGTTCTCACAAAAACTAAAGATAGCTCCACAGTAACACCATGCATTGTGCAAACTAACCATTTCTTATACAAACTACTACTGTGGCCTCCAGGGTTCTCCCTACATCCCCTTGCTCCCATCTCCACTTCACCCTCACTTGAAACCAATTTTCCATATTGCTGCCAGGTTGGTCTATTTGAAATGCAAATCAGGTCATCTTATTCGCTCACTAAAAAAACCTTTTCAATAGATTACCAATGCTCTCAGAATAAAGCTCCGACTCTTTTAACATGACATGTGTTGATTTGGTCCTTATCTATCTTTCCAGTTCTACTTTGTACCTCTTCAGCCTCATGTGCAGCCTTCTGCCCTGGCCATGAAGGATTTCTCAGTTCCTCATATACAACCTCTTTATTCATTCTTTCCTTCATGTCCTCCCCCCACCCCATCTCCTCCTCCTTTTGTTGCCCTTTATCTCCCACCCTCTGTTTCTGTCCCTCTCTTCCCCCCTCCCTTATTTATTTTAACTGTTTTTTAAATGGTGGCTTTCTATAATAAACTGTAAGTTCCACTGGGGCGGGACTATAACACTTTTGTATTCTACCATTCCCCAGAGCCTAGACAAGAGTCTGAAACAATAAATTTAGCTATTGATAAATGAAATAATAAATTTAGCTAACTGCTAAAGCAACAAGACATGAGGAAGATATGGCTACCCAGAAGATGCACAGGCTATCATAAACCCTCAGGTCACCAAATATTTGATCTGGGAGAGCACTTATAGATGATCTACTTCGTGATTTCTGATTATACTCAACAGAGCCCTCAGGTTCAAAGAGATGCCTCACAGAACAAAGGACCAAGCCAAGGAGATGCTGATCCCATCTACCACACACCTTCTCCACCCTTGCTTCAACTAGATCAGCTTCACTGATGTAAAAATATGAATGCTTTTACACACTGATTCTTCACATAACATTTTTTAAAAGTTTGAAAATCTCTGTACTAAATGATTTCTAAATCCTGATGTAGTGCATCTGTTCATATATGATTCCTTCCTCCTGCTATCACTTCCAACCTACTGACTGATAGAAACCACTCCTAGTAACCCAGGCTAAAACCAAAATCTTAATTTTCTGATTGCTTGATTCTTGCACATCTAATGAACTAGCAGCTGATGTAAGGTAAAGGACAAGGTTGTGTAGTAAGGTGAAACACAAGATGTTTAAATACAGAAAACACTCACTTGCTATTTCAAATTTCCGACCAATTCTTCTCATCTCTAATACGACCCTTTATACCTAGGCAACCAGGGAGTCTTCTCCGACCTGTGTTCTTCAAAGAGTCCCACTCTGGCCCCCTTTTGTCCATCTCTCTCTCCCCTACTGGGGGAGAAATCCACAGGAGCCAAGAAGACTTGCTTGACTAAAGCCTGCATTTCCCTTTCTAGACTTTGTTCTAGGTCCCTGGATCCTGGAACTCCCTGACCAAGAGTCAAAAATCCAGGTTCAGAGCCTATACAAGCTTCTTTCCCACCAGGCCCATCCTCCTGACTATTGACTATACTTCCAGTGTAGTAACCCTTAGGCCTGAAGAATGTTCAGGAGGAGATATGGGGGTGGATGGAGTTTGAACGTGTGAGCCAGAGTGTCCACGTCTGTGTGAGCAAGTTCCCTCACAGCTGGGAATGAGAAGAGAGGGGAGTAGGCTACCGGCCTCCATTTGTACCTTTGCCCCAGAACCCACAGATACTTCTGTTAGACTGACACAGCTCACACAACTCTAATAATCTCGCTTGTCCTCCTATTGCTCTACTGAAATTATTCTCTCCAAAGCCACAAATAACCTCTTTTCCTCAAACACAAGGGTACCTGATAATCTTGACAATTTCCATCTTAAAACTCTTTCTTCTTAAGGTTCTGGGAACCTCTCTTCTAGTATTACTTCCTGTTCTCTGGTTATGCCATCTTTGCTAACTTCTTTTTCCCCAAATAATCCTTGCATATTGGTGGTGTATCTTAAGAGACTTTATTTGGCTTTCCTTTTTCCTTAAACAAATTCTAAGAAAACTCAACCATGGCTGTGGCTTCAACTGCTACCCATATGTTTATAATTCTGAAACATTAATCTGTAGTCTCAATATCTTTCTTAACCCATATTTTGACTGACTACTGGATTATGGACTGAAATCCCAAAATACATCAAATTTCACTTGCCTCAAATAGAAGGCACCATCTCACCCCTTTAATCTGCAACTGCTTTTACATTCTTTGTCTGGTTAATAACATTGCCATCTCTCACGGCCAAAATTCTATTCCAGACCTCTGAGCTTACATCCACTTCCCAAGTCCCATGAATTCTACTACTTCTGTTTCAAATTTTTGTATTTTTCTTCAATCCAACTGCTGCTTAGTACAAGCCATTGACATGTCTCACATGGATGGACTTTTGGAGTCTCCTAATTGATCTCCCTGCCTCAAACCCCATGCTCTATATGTTGCTGCCAACACAATCATTTTTGAAACTCAGATCTCAAGCATTCCATTCTTCTCAATGGAATACTTCAATACTTCTCATCACCTATAGCACTTCCCAACCTTTATGGCTTTCCTGTTTATTGCACTAACAGCTTAAATGACCAGTATCTTGAGGCAACTGTTACTCATTCACATGCTCCAAGGTGGTGAGACATAATGATTTGCGAAGCTCTGACTTACAAGACAAAGTCCAAATTCCATAGTCATTCCACATTTGGCCTCTGTTTTCTGCAGTCTTCTCTCTCTATATACCTTATACTCTAGCCCTATTCAACAATTAGTATTCCTTCTCTTGAATCTGCATGCCTTTGTATATGCATTTTCCTCTGTCTGGAATACCCTTCCCCAAACTGTACGCATGGTAAACTCCAATTCAGCCTTACAAGTTGACTCAGTCTTGGTAAAACTCTTCTATCATCTCACATCACCCTTTTTTAGGGTATTTTCCCAATTTAATGGTAAATAACCTCAGAGGAGGACTACATTTCATTCCCCAAAATACAAGAGGATTTTAATATATACGTCTTAAAGAAAAACTAAAACCACAGTCTTGCTTCTCATATATTATTCTATTTAATCATAATACCAAAAAGCATTAGTGTATAACATTAGGAATGAAGAGGGAAACATAACTATACATAGAGTAAATGAAAACATATCTATTTACACATTATTCAACTACTCATAGAATTATAACCTCACCAGACTTTGAACACCATAAGGAAATAATTATCATCTTATGACTGGGGAAAGTAATGTTCAGAGAAGTTAGCTAATTTCACAGTATCACAGATGTAAGTGGATATCATATTAACCTCATTCTCCAATTATACTGCAACTAAATTTGAAACAAATACAGAAAATATAACGCAAACTCTCAAATGTTGGGAAATTAAAAAATATAATTCCAAATAAATAAATCAAAGAAGAAATCATAGTAGAAATTAGACATTAGAATTAGATGACAATGACAACTAGACATACCAAAATTTATGGACTACAGCTAATAAACAGAAGAAAAAAGGACACTTTGGAAGACTAAAAATTAATGTGTTTGGTGCTTAACTCAAGATGTTTTATTTTACTTTATTTTTTATTTTTGGCAGCAGGAAAGGAAAGGAAAGAAAAAAAGTAGTTAATAAGGACAGAAAACAACAAAATACAAAATGATGAAAAAAATGGCATCAACAAACTAAAAGTTAACCAAAGAAAAGAAAGACACAATATTAGGAACGAAAAAGGCAAACTAACCACACAAAAAGAAAATACTATAATTTGAAAACAAAATAAACTAGACAGTTTCTATGAAAACTGTAACTTAATAAAAAAGACTCAGAAAGAAATATTAAACCTAAATAAAACCCATAGCTGTTACAGAAATTCAATCTGTAGTTTAAAAAATAAAAACTTCTCCCCTACACACACACACACATACACACACACCCAATAGGCTTAGACAGTTTTACAGCTGAGTAAAACCATCTATAAAGAGAAAATCTTAACCTTATATAAAACAGAAGAGATAAAGACAAACATTCCTCTTATCTGCTAAGGATTGTATATGGCCGTTTATAACACAGACCTAACAACGGAGGCTTAAACAAAAGTTTTGATTGGTTTGTTTTCATACAATGAGAAGTCCAGAGGTGAGTGAGTGCAGGTATTGGTTTAATGGTCATACTCTATACGCTTCCTAATTTTTTCTGTGACAAATTGCCAAAAACTGCTTTAAAAAATACAAACTTATTATCTTATGGCACTAGACGTCAGAAGTCTTGAGTTTCACTAGGTTAAAATCAAAGTGTCAGCAGGCCTGTGTTTCTACTAGAGGTTCAAAGAGAGAATCTGTTCCCTTGCCTTTTCCACCTTCTAAAGCTACCTGCATTCCTTGGCTGGTTGCATTCCTTGGAGCCCATCCTCCATCTTCAAAACCAGCAGTGTAGAACCTTCAATTTTCATTCTGTGACTCTGATTCCACCATCACCTCTTCCCTGAATCTGAGTGTCCTGCCTCCCTCTAATAAGGACCATTGTAACCACATTGGGACCATTCTGATAATCCTTGATTATCTACCCATCTCAAGATTTCTAATCTAATCATATTAACAAAATCCCCTTTGCCATTTACGGTAACATAGTTCCAAGTATTAAGATGCAAACATCTTTGGAATGCCATTCTTCCTTCTGCAAAATGGCTCCAAGATTTCAGGACCCAGGTCTTTGTAGTACTTTGGGCCTTTCCCTCTTGGTTCCAAGATGGTTGCTATATGTCTAGTCACCAGGAACAAGTTCAAGGAAGGAAAAGGGTAGAAAAGGGGATAAAAAATAAGTTAAGCCTCCAGCTGAGCCAGCCTCTTTTAAATACTATTCCCAGAACTCTTCCACTCAGTGACTTTCACAAACCATTCCATAAGAGAGCTTGGGAAAATTTATTTTTTCAGAGGACCCTTTTAATACATTGTCTTTTTTTTTTTCTATACAAAGAATAAAAATAAATAAATAATGGACCAAAGTTCCTCACCATAAATAACTTCCATTGAAAATGAAGGCTGGCCAGTTAACTCAGTTGGTTAAAGCACGGTGCTAATTAATAACAAGGTCCTGGATTACATCTCTGTACTAGCCAGCTGCCAAAAAAAGAAAAATGGTAACAAATACAAAAGTTATAAACAAACACTTACATGGTTAAAAAAAACCTAATTTTTGTAAATGTGAATAATAAACTTTTATTTCTTAGTATTCTACAATATACCCTTCTTTGTAATGTGAAAATTGTAAGGCTCCTACTCTTTCCTGCCTCATCATGTTCCTCTTCATTTACATACATATTTACCTTTATATCGTAAAGGATGTTAAGATATATATTCTGTCCCCTCAATACAACCAAGTCACTTATGTTTTGACCAAAAATGGATCTGAAGACTAAAAACCAATACAAATAAATTATTACGATTATGATTATGTTCTCTGCTTATCCAATTAGAGGACTAGGATTACATTTCCTCCTTTTCTTGTGCAATAACATGATCCCTAACCAATTAAAAGAAAATTTTTTAGTACAAAATCAAATACATTCACTTTACTTACACTCTATTAATTGCTTAAAATCATGTTTCATTTTACTATACTTCATGTTTCTTCCCTGAACTTCTTATAAAATTTTTAGGGCTGGCATTTTAATTGCTTTCTTTTTTTCTTGTTGAAAATGAAAAATTTATCACAATGTCCTGAAGGTTTTCCGCTCAGTTAATCATATTGATCTATCACAAGGAGTTTCTCTTTTTTCTGGAGAATGCTCTTTCTGAACCCTCAGTTATAAAACTTCCCATCAGAGAGAGAGAGAGAGAGAGAGAGAGAGAGAGAGAGAGAGAGTGATTCACTGTTCTTTAGGTCTTATGACTTTGTTTTTCTTGATTTAATCCCTTACTTTATTGGAAAACATCCTCAAGAAACTTCCAAAGGGGATATAGAATGTGTTACTTCTAAAAGCTTGAATATCTGAAAGTACCTTTTTTCTGCCTTCATAGCTGACAATCTGCTTAGGTATAGAATTCTAGATAAAAACAACCTTCCCTCACAATTCCTAGGCAAAGACCCATTGCCTTTTAGGATCTAATATTGATGATGCCTATCTAAATACCATTCTTGTTTAGATGTTATGCCTTTCCCCCGACCTTGGATGCTTTTACTTAAAATTACACAAGGTTGTTTCCAGATAAGGCAATTTGTTTTCTGAAAATGACAAAACCTCGATAACAAAAACTGGTGACACCAATATTGCAAAATAAGAGAGTAAGAAAGAGAAAACAATCGTGCATGCCACACAACTCAGTTAGTATATGCACTGAAGAGAAAAATGAATCTTCTGTTGCTGAAGTCTAGCTCAGTTTCCTCATGTTTCATTTAGCTTGAGCATCTCACCATAATGAACAAGCCTGGAGAGTTTGAGCACATACTGTTTAAACAAAAGGGGCCCTAAAGGAAAGGAATCTGGTGCTCAAATAAATCTAAAGGTAGATGAAGCACATAACAAACATATATTACCAAAAAAGGTTAATATCTTTAATATGCAAAAAGCAGTTTAAATGTAATATGAAAAAGATGAATGCCCCAAAATAAAATGAACTGTATGTAATTTACCAGAGAACAAATATAAATGGAGAAAAGATTTTTTTTAAATGTTCAATATCATTAAGAGAAATTTGAGTTAAACGAACTATCAGTCTTCAACTGTGAAAGGTAAAACATAAATACTAATGCTGGTAAGTCACTGGAGAAGCAAATATTCATAGCCACTGTTAATAAGAGTATAATTAGAACATTCGTAATCATAACTTCAAGGATTACATCCTATAATAATTAATCAAACAAATTATTAAGAACAAGGAAGTCTATTAAGTACTTGTGAATTTTTATTTATTTTTAATTAAACAGCCAGAGACCTGATGGTTGAATATTTAAAAGCTGGAAACAATCCAAATGTCTATAAGTTTCTAGTCTAAGTCATACAAAAATTACCAAGTTTAGAAATAAGATGACAGTCTTTATTATCAAATCCCTATCATTTTAAAGATCTATTAAACTCCCATCTGGGAATCAATATACTATGGAGAACTTTGAAAGTTGATGCTAAAGCGATGTTATTTCAACACTTCTAAAATGCATTTAAATTTACATGATTTACCACTTAAATGTAAACAACTGTCAATAACATCCATAGCACTGAAAAGACTTCTAAGATTGTGAAACATTTTTTAAAAGGTCAATAGACTAAATGCAATTAAAGACTTTAAACAATAAAGCAATGTATAAATGAGCAAACATAGCTCACAGCTACAGTAGCAAAGGATTCAGTGACCACCCAAGTACATAACAGCTCAGAAGGAAGAAATCAGTTTTCTACAACACCTTATGAAAAAAATTTAAATATGTGACCACACACATTCCCAATCCATGTAGTTAAGGAGAAGTAAAACTAAGAGGAAAAAATAATCTGAAAATGAAGAAAAAGTATAAATTATGCCAAATAGAAAAGTGATGTGACTGACAGCAGTCAAAAAACTGAAGGTAATAAAAGCTGGGGAAAGAAAAGATTAAAGAAAAGACATACAAAAAAAAAAATACAAAAATAAAAATAGAGAGAGAGAGAAAGGAAAGAAATATAAGAACTTCTAATGATTAACTCTGTTAATGTAAAACATCAAAATACGTAAGTATTTAAACATGGATCATAAAGTATAGACAATTTTAAAATAAAGACTGAATGTTGCTCCATTCCATCCACTTGTGAATATGCAGGAAAAAGACAATTGTGAGGATATTAAGGATAGTCATTAGAGGTGAAGTATTAGCTTACAAAACAGAAATCAAATGCTTTCATATAAAAGGTGAGTACCAAGAGCTTATATAACCTTAACTTACTTAAATGTACCGAAATTCATACATAACTATATACAAAGTTAACTGCCATCATTTTACATACAAGCATACTTCAGAGATACTGCAGGCTAGCTTCCAGACCACCACAATGAAACGAGTATTGCAATAAAGCAAGTCACACGAATTTTTTCATTTCCCAGTTAATAAAAAGGGTATATTTTAGGTTTATACTATAATGTAGTCTATTTTAAGTGTGCCATAGCATTATGTCTACAAAAAAATGTTCATACATTAAAAATAGTTTACTGCCAAAAAATGCTAACGATCATGCGAGCCTTCAGAAAGTCTTAATCTTTTCCCTGGTGGAGGGTCTTGCTTGATGTTAATGGCTGATGACTGATAAGGGTGGTGGTGGCTGAAGGTTGGGATGGCTCTAGCATTTCTTGAAATAATAATGAAGTCTGGCCCATCAACTTTTCCTTTCACAAAAGATTTCTCCATAGTGAGTGATGGATGCTGTTTGGTAGTATTTTACTCACAGTAGAAATTTTTTCACAATTTGAGTCAATGCTCTCAAACCCTGCCACTGCTTATCAAGTTTACGTAACATTCTAAATCCTTTCCTGTCATTTCAACAGTGTTTACATCACCTTCATCAGGAACAGATTCCATCTCAAGAAACCACTTTCTTTATTCATCCGTAAGAAACAACTCCTCACCCATTAAAATTTTGACGCTATATTGCAGCAATTCAGTCACATCTTCAAGCTCCACTTCCAATTCTGATACTCTAAACTACATCTGTAGCTACTTCCTCTATTGCAGTCTTGAACTCCTCCGAAGTCATCCATGAGGGTAGGAATCAACATCTTGCAAACTCTTAATGTTGATATTTTGCCCTCCTCCTATGAATCACAAAATGTTCTTAATGGCATCTACAATGGTGAATCCTTCCCAGAAGAATTTCAATTTACTTTGCCTAGATCCATGAGAGGAATCACAATCTATGGCAGCTATACCCATTAAAAATATATTTCTAAAATTATGAGAGGTGAAAGTCAAAATGAGTCCTTGATCCATGGGCTACAGAATTGATGTTGTGTTAGCAGACATGAAAACAACATTAATCTCCTTACACATGTCCATCAGAGCTCTTAGTGGCCAGGTGCATTGCCAATGAGCAGTAATATTTTGAAAGGAATCTTTTTTCTGAGCAGTAGGTCTCAACAATGGGCTTAAAATGTTCAGTAAACCATGCTGTAGGGCCGGCCCGGTGGCGCACTGGATAGTGCGCCGCTTGGGAAGCGCGGCGGCGCTCCGGCCCGAGGGTTCGGATCCCACATACAGACCGGTTCCCACTCACTGGCTGAGCGAGGCGCGGGAGCAACACCGAGGGTTGCAATCCCGTTGCCGGTCCCCGGTCCGGTACGGGGGCAACACTGAGGGTTGCAATCCGTTGCCGGACACGGAAAAAAGACAAAAAAAAAAAAACCATGCTGTAAAAAACCATGCTGTAAACAGATGTGCTGCCATCTAGGCTTCATTGTTCCATCTAAAGAGCACAGGCAAAGCAGATTTAGCATAACTCTGAAGGGCCCCAGGATTTTGGAATGCTAAATGAGCACTGGCTTCGACTTAAACTCACCAGCTGCATTAGCCCCTAACAAGAGAATCACCTTTCCTTTGAAGCTTTGAAGCCAGGCATTGACTTCTCTTCTCTCGCTATGAAAGTCTTAGACAGCAAAACCATGCTGTAAACAGATGTGCTGTCATCCAGGCTTCATTGTTCCATCTAAAGAGCACAGGCAAAGCAGATTTAGCATAACTCTGAAGGGCCCCAGGATTTTGGAATGCTAAATGAGCACTGGCTTCAACTTAAACTCACCAGCTGCATTAGCCCCTAACAAGAGAATCGGCCTTTCCTTTGAAGCTTTGAAGCCAGGCACTGACTTCTCTTCTCTCACTATGAAAGTCTTAGACAGCATCTTCATCCAGTAGAAGGCTGTTTCGTCTAACACTGAAAATCTGTTGTGTAGTGTAGCCACTTTCTTCAATTATCTTAGCTAGATCTTCTGGATAACTTGCTGCAGCTTCTACATCAGCACTTGCTGCTTCACTTGTACTTTGACGTTATGGAGATGGCTTCTTTCCTTAAACCTCATGAACCAACTTCTACTAGCTTCATGTTCTCTTCTGCAGCTTCCTCACCTCTCTTGGCCTTCACAGAATTGAAGAGAGTCAGGGCCTTGCTCTGGATTAGACTCTGGTTTAAGGAATGTTATGGCTGGTTTGATCTTCTATCCAGACCACTAAAACTTTCTCCGTATCAGCAATAAGCCTGTTTTGCTTTCTCATCAGTTGTGTGTTCACTGGAGTAGTGCTCTTAATTTCCTTCAGCTACTTTCCCCTTGCATTCACAACTTGGCTAACTGTTTGACACAAGAGGCCTAACTTTCGGCCTATCTAGGCTTTCGACATGCCTTCCTCGCTAAGCTTAATCACTTCCAGCTTTTGATTTAAAGTGAGAGACGTGCAGCTCTTCTTTTCACCTGAACATTCAGAGTCCATTATAGGGTTATTAATTGGCCTAATTTCAATATGGTTGTGTTTTACAGAATAGGGAAGCCCAAGGAAAGGGACAGTGATGGGGAAAGGCTGGTCAGTAGGACAGTCATCACACACACACCATTTACCAATTAAGTTCATTGTCATATATGGGTATGGTTTGTGGCACCCCAAAACAACTACAATAGTAACGTCAAAGATCACTGATCACCAAATGGATATAATAATAATGGAAACGTTGTAAATATTGTGAGAACTATCAAACTGTGACACAGAGGTACGAAATGAGCACATGCTACTCGAAAATGCCACTGAGAGACTTACTCTAAGCAGGGCTGCCACAAACCTTCAATTTGTAAAAAACACAATATCTGTGAATCACAATAAAGTGAAGGGCAATAAAACAAAGTATGCCTGTAGGTATATGTAAATTAACAGGAGTGCAAAGTAAATGAGCTCCTGTTAATATGAGAAAAGTCAAAACATGAAAGACCTTTAAAAAACGGCTTATTTTTTGACATCTCAAACAATTTGAAAATATAACACTTTTAGTTATAATGTGAATTGGTGCAAATGTTACAGATTAAGTATAAAATGTCTGTATTATTATTATTAAGATACTATTATGTCTATAGAATTCACCACAGATGTTACAAATCTGAAGATATAATTAATCAGATGTAATTAAACAGTCTGATCTTAAAATATATTTTGCTATGTTCTATCTTTCCTTAGGGTTTAAAAAAAATATGGAAAACAGCTCTGAGTTATTCTTATTGTCACTTATTTCAAAGCTAGAACAGTGTAAACAGTTATGTTCTTACTGCATTTTACGGAAGACTGACAAATATTTTTGTTCATTTTCACAAAGTACAAGATACCTCATTTGTATAAGAAAATTTTGAATGTTCTTAATACCACTGAAACACATAATGTCTTTAGTGTATATATAGTATATTTACATTTACTCTAAAAACTTTCTCATGTTTTAAAAAGTAAACTGAGGAAT
Source organism: Galeopterus variegatus (assembly GCF_000696425.1). Classification (NCBI taxonomy): domain Eukaryota; kingdom Metazoa; phylum Chordata; class Mammalia; order Dermoptera; family Cynocephalidae; genus Galeopterus; species Galeopterus variegatus. Next base: position 664,378 of record NW_007726286.1, on the reverse strand, counting down.
TTGTCCTTAAACGATGGTTAAAGAAAGTCCTTAAAAAAGAAAAGGAATCTTGAAGAACCAGTAAAGAAAAAATAGAAAAAGCAAAAATATGGATACATGCAATAGACTATCACTCTCGCAAGTTTTAAATCTTATTTGATGACTGAAACAAAAACTATAACACTAACTGATATTAAAGAAAATGGTATTCAAAATGGAAGAAGGTAAAGGGACCTAAAATAGAAATAAGGTTTCTACACTTCACTTGAAGTGATAAAATGGTGATACCTGTAAAATGAGATGTCACATTAGGTATATTGTAATACCCAGAGCAACCACTATGAAAATTCTACAAAATACACTCAAAAATACTATAAATAAATCAAGATGAAATACAAAAAAATGTTCATGTACTCAGAAGAAAGCATGAAAGGAGAATCAAAGAAAGGAGAAATGGAGGAAAATAAACAACACAAAATAAAATGGAAGACAAGCTATAACATATAACGTATAATTAACTTAAATGGAAATGTTTAAAAACCACCATTTTAAAAGAGTAGAGTTAAGCAGAGTCCATAAAAACACATGAAAGTAATCCCTTGAAAGTAAAGGCATGAAAAAGACATACCATGCAAATGTTAATCAATAAAAGGCAGTAGTAGCTACATTAATATCAGTGGAATTCAGAGCTAAGAAATTATCAGAGACAAAGAAAGACATTACGTATTGATCAAAGGATCAATACACTATGGAGAAATAACAATACTATAAATATTCACAAACTTAAAAAACAGATTCTCAGGGCCAGCCCGGTGGCGCACTGCTACAGTGCGCCACTTGGGGAGCGCGGCGGCCCTCCCGCCGAGGGTTCGGATCCCACATACAGACCGGTTCCCGCTCACTGGCTGAGCGAGGTGCGGGCACAACACCGAGGGTAGCGATCCCGTTGCCAGTCCCAGTCCGGTATGGGCGCAACACTGAGGGTTGCGATCCGTTGCCGGACACGGGAAAAAAAAACAAAAAAAAACAGACTCTCAAATACATAAAGAAAAAAACAAATAGAGCTGGAAAGAGAAACAGATAAATTCACAAGTATAGCTCAAGATTTTAACAGCCTCTTCTCAGCAATTGATAGAAGTACTACTAAGGAAATCATCAAAAATATAGAAAACAAGAACAACACACTCAACCAACCGAATCAAATTGAATTGAAACATGCCCACGGAATATTCACCAAGGCAGGATATGTCTTGGGCCATAAAAGAAATCTCAACATACTTAAAATAACTGAAATACAGAGCATGTCATATAACCATAACTCAATCAACCTATCAATCAATGACAGAAAAACAATGAGAAAAACCCTTAGCGTTTGGAAATTAAACAACACCCTTCTAAAAATACATGGGTCAAAGACGAATTCACAAAGAAAATCTAAAAATACATAAAACTGAATGAAAATGAAAATACAACATATCAAAATATTTGATGCAGCTAAAGCAATGTGGAGAAAGAAACAGCACTATATGCTTAAATTAGGAAAAAAGTGGTCTGTCTCAAATTCTAGCAAATTCTGAATGAGCTGAGATATTTTAAATATTTTAGATTTAATTTTAAGGATACATTTACTATGATTATCACTCATGACATAAATTATTACGAAGATATTAATATAATCAAAATTATAATTCTACCTAATTTAAGCTCTAAATTCCTAGTTTTTTAAAATTCCTTAATCTAAAACATTAATATAATCTTAATCTAATAATGTTAAATTACAAGTCACAATCCTATAAATATGATAGAAATACCTATCAAGAATAAATTACATCAATAAATCGAAATAAAATACGCTTAAATATCTGAGTTGAATATATATTATAAATAATACTAAATTTAGGATATATAATGATAAGGTACCAAAAACAAATTTTTTCAACAAAATTCCAAACTATAGACAAGATCTTTTCAGTTAGATTTCATTCACAGGACTGAAAGTCATACATAATACATAGAACATATAGTTCATTAAAATTAATCAACATCATTCTTGCCGTTCACTATTTCTGAGGCTTTCCTGTTTCCATTGTATAGTGTACTTAAAGATGTTGTCATTACCCATATGTAAGTAAGTACTCCCCATAAGTAGCATGAAATTCTCTCAATGGGATTATTAAAGGATCTACAGCACTTCATGGTTTGAGCAGAACAAACTATGACATGGTGAAAGAATGTTTCTCACTGTGTGGTTCTGTCACCACCCACATACAGAGTTTACCATTTAATAAAACAGAAGTGAAACTTCACACTATATAGCATCTTAGTACCAATTCATCTCAAAAAACTTAAATTGCTATATGTTATAATCTGACAAAAGGACTAACAGGGATACAACTGTTAATTTAAAACTATACCATTATTAAACATTAACAAAGGCAATAGAATTACTTATTCAGTATTATATCTATCCTTCCCACAACAATAAATTTTAACATAGCAGAAATATAATTACTGTGTACATTTTTTAACATACTAGTACAAAACTTCCCACTCATTTAGTTTATTAAACCTTTTTTTTAATACAATCTATACTTTGAGAAGGGATTTTTAGGTTCATTAACAAGCAAAAAGAGCATTTAGGCAAACACAGCTACCCTATTTAATCCACATTTTATGAAATTTCTTATATGCTTCAATTTTCAAGGTTCAGGTTCAACACCAAATTATTACAGATAGCTATTGTATCCTACTATCAATACTGACCCCAGCTATTACCTATACAAAATTTCTTATCATTCATGGAAATTAAAACTTGTAAATGTTTCTGTCCATTTCACTTCTGGAGAGGGATTAACTGGCTGGAATTTACCACTCTTTTCCTCTATTTTCCCCTCTTTCTCATCACTGAATAGGTGGTTAGCTAGTATGTTTTTTCAACCCTTAAAGTATCTTTAAGGTTTATCTCAAGTCTTTCATTGACAGTGCATGACAAAAATCCACTTTTTCTAAATGCTTTAGAATAAAATATGCAATTAAGTATATTTTATTCTCATCACACTATTAAATATGTATGAAAACCTCATTATATCCACACGTTAAATATAATTTCAAGAGACATGAAGTCATACAGCCTTCTGTCTCCCCCTCTCCATATGGTTGTGGTGATTTATTAACAGAACTAAAATACACTGCTAACACATTCCCTACTCTACATAACAGGCAACTAGCATGAAGCAAACTGTTTAGCACAATGGTGGGGACAGGGGGGACATAAATTTATTAAGAAGAAAAAATTAAGTTAAACACTGCACTGTCATCCTCACAAGACTTCATTATGCCAAACTAATCTTCAGATATGTACAGATAAATCATACATTTATTGAGAACTTATAACGTGCCAAGGAGTGTTCCCCTTATGCCTATTAGTTAATTTCATCCTCTCAATAATCCTACATACTATGTCTATAATTTCACAATGGATATATCAAATCCAGGAAATAATGATATCCCTCAGTTCAGGGTATTAAAACTACAAATTTTGTTTCAGAAAAGCTCCTGTTTTGGGGGCAAGTAAATTGTTTTAAATTGTTGTTTTGCTACCATTGGGTGTACAGTATAATTCTAAGCATATTATATTTATATATATATATATACATATACATATATATATATACACATATACATATATATACACATATACATATATATACATATGTATATGTGTATATATATGTATATATATATGTATATGTGTATATATATGTATATGTGTATATATATATATGTATATGTATATGTATATGTATGTAATATGTGTGTATCTACATACATATATATATATATATATATACACACACATACCCTGCTTACTCAAATACAGAAAAAATAAAATTTTAGGTCTGTATGATGGCTGTGCTATGCTGGTAAAATAGGCTTATTATCAAATTTTTAGCCACTTTAATGATTGTTTATGAAATGAATGAATACTGAATATACTCTCTAATTACACTACCATCAAGCCTATTTAATTAACTGAGAAGGAAATAATGAAAGAATATTTCCATTAAAATTAGAACAATCTGAGGACCAAGGATAGTTCAACATTCTCTCTCCTTATGGTTATTCCCAGAAGCCAAAGTCCCTACATCATTAAAATAAGTTCACACAATAATTAAATTTAAAAGACAATTCCATGACCAAAGGAGACTAGAACAATGTCTTTATAATACAGAATTTCTGGAATTAAAATAGTTATTTAAAATTATTTATGATAGCTATCCTATTAAAAATATATGAGGGTAACTCAAAAAGTTCATGGAAAAACAGAATCAAAAGATAGTATCACTCTTTCCATGAACTTTCTGAAGTACCCTCTCTCGTACTCTCTCCCCTTGGAAATTTTTTAATTTGTAATAGTTAATTAATTTGATGACTCATTAACTCTGTGAAGTTTGTGTGCTTATCCCTTCCAACTGTTTAACTTATTTAATTCGATTCTAGATATCAGCTTTAAAAATATACAAATGATCATAAAACTAGATGATGCTCATAAAAAAATAAAATTCATGTGATTCCAACTATTAGCTTTTTCTACTAGTTTCAGACTATTTCCAAGATCCCCCCAAAGAAGACTATTTACCAGGGTTTCTATTTCCATTTTATGTTTCAAATTCAGACCAGAAGAAATAACATGAGGTAAGAGAAAGGAGAGACATGAGATATTCTCAGATCACAACAGGTTTTCCACCAAGACAGTATACCCAGACCCCCCTGACAGCATTATGCCATGAACAATAAGAGACAAAGGTAGGGAATAATAAGAGAAGGACCAAAATACTGATATGAGCTACTTCACTGAGCAAATCAGCAGTAACTATTCATTTATTTAACATTTTGCCTGCCCTGACAGAAGGAAAAAACCCACTGAGCACTTTAGGTTAACATGGCTAATGTTTCAGATAGGATGATGGCTGCTTGGTGAAAGTAAGAAATGCATTAAAAAACAAAACAAAACTTTTGTATCTCACATTTTTTTCTCAAATTCTAAAGTACAAGGAAGAAAATCTAAAGCAAAAAAAAAGTCTACACTGAAAGCACATACTCACCCTTTGCCAATTTGAAAACAACAGCGTAACAGCAATGCTACGGCAATATCACATTATGAAGATGTGTAATCTCTACAAGTGAACTATTTTCCAGCTGCTCCTCAACTGAACTCAGTAAATAAAGCCAAAAGAGTTTGCTTTTATTGTTTTCTGCTTCCTTCTATGACATTTAATTTTTTGTGTCAACTTGTGACTGGGCAAAGGGGTGCCCAGGTATCTGGCCAAACATTATTCTAGGTGATTCCATGAGTGTATTTTGGGATGAGAATAACATTTAAATGAGTAGACCGAATAAAGCAGACTGTCTTCCACAACGTGGGTGAAACTAATCCAATTGATGGAAGGCCTGAATAGATCAAAAGGCTGACCCTTCTCCAAGTAAGAGAGAATTCTGCCTGACAGCCTTAGAACCGAAACATTAGCTCTTCCTGCCTACAGCCTTCAAATTGAAACATTGGCTGATCCTTGTTCTACAGCAGCTTCTAACCTTCAGACTCAGAACAGTATGTCAGTTCTGAAGATTTTGGATTTGGCAGCCCCCATAATCATGTGAACCAATTCCTTAGTATAAATTTTTTTCTAATATATACACATACACATATTATATGGGTTGTTTCTCTGGGGATACATCTTCTAAAAATAAATTCTTTATAATCAATTTACCAACAGAATTATTGAATTTATGACACAATGATGAGAAGATATAATCTTGTGTGAAAGCATTTTATTTAAACCAATGAATTAACAAGCACTCTAAAATGTACTAGAATAAACTCTAACATTTAAAAAAACATACATAAAATCAAAATTCTCACACCCTGTTATATAAAAGTCACACGTTTTTTAAAAAGTGAGTTATTTTAAATATTACTGGTTTCAGTTTTTAAAAGGTAATTTATTTTATTATTTTTATTATTATAATGATCATTTTCACTGAAATAGCTATTATTAAACTAACTTTTTAAGATTCTTTGTATCACAGCAGGACCTATAAGTGCTTAAACTCATTATTTCTCCCAGGAGAACAAAAAAATCAGCTTACACTGAAAGAGGAGTTTTCCGATTAAGCTAGGTTTTGCATTCTGAAAGGTGATACCACCTCTATAGCATATAATACATATGGGCCATGCATTCTAATACACCAAAATACAACAAAAATAACAATAGCTGACACGTATTGAGTACTTGCTACACATAGGTGGTGATCCAAATACTTTATATGTATTAATTATCTCATTTAATCATCCCGACCAGCCTCTATTGTTTATACAATTATGAGTCACATTTTGCAGGGGAGAAAACTGAGGCCTGTAGATAACAACTATTCCAAGAACACAAAACTAGTAAGTGGCTAAACCTCATTCCAAACCCCTGCCTGACTCTGAGCTCACACTCAACTACTATGCTATAAAGTCATCCAACAGCTATCCCAAAGAAAAATATTTCAGTTTTCCTTTAAATCTTTTAGAACAGTATGGCTGAAAGTATAAATTACCTTCAAAATAGCTGCTCTTTATTGTGATATTCAAGACACCTTTTCTGTCATTTACAAATTACTAAAAAATATTAAAATGGATACACCCTCAAATTCTTCTAACTGAACAAAACATAGCCACCCAGTCCTTGAAAGATATTCACTGAATATGTATCAAATTCTAAATCAGCTACAATAGTATAACAAGTATTTCCTTTTAAAGGGTATAAAAACCCCATTTTCCTTCTAAATGTTACCTATGTACACACAACTCATAAAATACATTCCTGAGTAAATACTAATGTTTTGTTCAATTATTTGAAATTCTTTAATCCTGGTAAGCCACTTCAATGTTGTTGAATAAAACCAGTTTCTTTCTGGGGTGAATATTTATTTTCAAATTAAACATTTATTGTAATTCTTGAAAAGTTGGTGTAAATATTTCATTTTTCCATGAATTTTTTGAAGTATCCTTTTACATATCTTATTTTTTTCTTTATCTAATTTAGTCATTACCCCTATTAGCATAACAACTTAAGAGCATTAAACTTGGAACACTCTGAAAATGTAAACAAATTATAACTATCAAGTTGCTACCTTATATCCAATTTACAATCTTCTTTACTTAAGTGACAACTTTTCCTAGAAGACCTCTGTTAATTGGGGGCTCCCCTACGGTACAATGGATTTTTATAAAAATTAACATTACTATATTCTTAAAACTCCTAGAAATAGGTTGATGAGATACAAAGGCCTTCTTAATAAAAACTGAACAGCTCAATGAACCAGATATCTTACAAAATTCTGCCCTAACTTCTCAAATGTGAAAATACCTCCCATGAGAATTTTTTCAGATTTAGAGAAAATGACACAGAAATTACTTTAGATTAGAAAAAGAGGAGTAAAAGTAAATTAAAATTAACCCTAGGAAGAATGTCCATGACAGAAATATAATCAAAGGCTTTATATAAAATTATGGATAAAATGTCTTAAGTTACTATTAAAGGGGTAAAATAATATATGTAATTCCAATGGAGTTTTCTCAGTTAATACAGAGATTTTTCTGAGGCTACATTTTAAACTAAATAGTCTAACCCCATCTTACAAAGAGTTATGCAAGTTTAAATTATTAGTAAAGGACAAAGTGCATCATGTCCTCTACATAAATAGATCTTCCTTTTCATCAAAGACACCAAAATTCAAAATAAATTCTCTTTTGAAATCTGGGAGGCTCAAGTAGCATTCCTGAGAAGCAAGTTTGTAGTTACTAATTTGAATATTATTAGGAGAAAGGGATATCTTCACAGAAACAGAAAATGTAACACCTAATTAGCTTTTATATTCACAGGAAAATTAGAGCCATCTTCTAAATGTTTATGTTATCTATGTTATATTGTTTTTAATCCATGGAAACTATTATCATTTCTGTAAACAAACTAATAGAAAAGAGGTTTAACTATGGTAGAAGTAATAAAATTTGTAAAAACTGTTGTGGGCTTTCCTTCACCAAAAGGCTAGTAAACAAAAAAAACGTGTTACTCCTACATCTGCACCATAAACCTTAATAGACATATAAATTTTTAAAATCAACTTTAGATCCCAGGTACTAGGATGGTGGAAAGTAGAAAATTGGGCTACTACTGGACAGGAAAATCAAGGAACTGAAATAGATGAAACTAAACTAAGAAGGCAGATTGGAAGAAGTCATCAGTGAGAAAAGAGGGCTGTGGAGAAGAAACAGAAGATGACAAAACAACCAGTAGAGTTGATACACAAAAATGGGAAATAAATGTCAATAGAGAAAAGGGCTCTAATTTAAAGAGAATAGAATTAGGAAAAAGCCCAGAAGATTAAACAAAGAATAAGCTCCTTTGATGGAAAAATGGAGCACCAGAAAGTACACTGTAAATCATGAAAGATTAGACAAGGGATATGTTTTGTTCTATCCAATAAAAAAATGTGATTAATAAGAAACCAATCAAATAAATTATTCCAAAAGCACTCAAACTAACATTCAAAACAATACCACTGTGGAAATTACAGAGTAACTTTTAGTAGACTTGCTCTTGTACTGTAAACAACCAGAAAACTTGATAAAAATACATGAAACTGGTTTCAGACAACCAACAGAAAAAACAGTGCATAACTGTGATGACTGAAAGAAGCAAAACAAGAAGCGCTCTACACTTACCCAGCCTTTCTGTGCAGAAGCACTTTCTGAACAGAACAGGGAGAGTGACAGAACATAAAAGTAAAGATCAAGAAACAGAGACAAGAATTTGGGAGATAGAAGCAGCTGAAGTGTATGGCATAGTACAGAAGAAAAGGGAGTTTACACACACAAAAAAAACCTCTAGAAATCTCCACTGGTGTCCCTTGAGGCTTTGACTAAGTACTAAGTTGGAAATGCAGTCAGAGAAAATCTACAATGCAAGGCATGAAGATGAACATTCCCAGAGATCACACTAGGTTGGGAGACATTTAAATTCACACCAGTCGGGATGGAGAAACATCACTGGACATCTGGGGCATTCAAGAGACCCCAGAAAATAGCAGACTATAGTAGCCCTAGAGTAAAAGATGCTCTAGACTCATATTACCAAGGTTTGTATAAAACTCAACAAAATCCAGCTTGTCTATAAGTAACTAAAATGTCTGCAAAAAAGAAAATGTAACATTCTCTAAGAAATATAACAAAATCTGGAAACTCAAGAATATGAGTAACAATGACCCACCACCAAATAATAACTTATTAGACATGCACAAAGGCAAGAAAATAAGGCCTATAAACAGAAGAAAAATAGAAACATATGCAGAAATGACATTTTTTTCAAAAATTAGCAGAAAAAGCTTTAAAAGGGCTATCATACATATGCTCAATGATTTAAAAAGAGGAGAAAAATGGAAGCAATGAAAAAGAATCTTTAAAATCTTTTATGGCTTAAAAATACAATATACAAAGTGAAAAACTCTCTAAATGGACTTAACAAAGTAAGCCAAAGAAAGGAAATAATAAAAATTAGAATGGAAATCAATGAAATTCAAAGAAAACAGATCAAAAAAACAAAAAACTAAAAATTGACAGATCTCCAATTAGACCAAAGGGTTAAACTAACAGAGAAAAAGAGAGAATCCAATCTATCAGTCTCATTAATAGAAGACAGGGCATAACTATATACCCTACAAACACTAAAATGAAAAGGTACAGCAGTCCCCATTTATCTGCAGTTTCACTTTCCATGGTTTCGGTTACCTGTGGTCAACCACAGTCGGAAAATATTAAATGGAAAATTCTAGAAATAAACAATTCATAGGTTTTTGAGTGCCATTTTGAGCAGTGTGATTAAAATCTCCCACGGGCCCACTCCATCCCAGAGAATCATCCCTCTATCCAGTGTATCCACGCTATATATACACTACTTGCCAGTTAGTCACTTAGTTGTGATCTAGGTTATCTAATCAACTGTCGTGGATCACAGCGCTTTGTTCGAGTAACCCTTATTTTACTTAATAATGGCCCCAAATCACAACAGTGGTGATGCCATTCATCAGAGGCATGATAATTCATCCATAGGAGCCACTACTAACCAATCACAGAGCTTTTTCCTGCTAAAGTCCAAATACACTCCCACATTTCTCCTCAATTTGTAGTGATAAAACTTTTTAGCCATGCCTGATATAATAATTTCACTAATCATCTCACTTATAAACACATCACAATTTTTCCTAATTGACTCTAGTAATTTTTTCTAACTTTATACTTTCCTTTCATTATTTAAGTCCTACATAAAACAGTACTCCCATATGAGTAAACTGAACGCTTCAAAAATCAAAGCAATTCACTACCTTCTCATAAAAACTGGTCCACCAGTACTAACCTCTTCCTAGCTAATACATTCCTACACTGATTTTACCCAAATTTCTTGCCTACCACACTACCATTTTAATTTGTTTAGAGTTTGATCATACATAATTTTCTATCACCTTAGCTTTTGCTATTACACCTTCATTAACCCCTTTTTCATCCACACCCACAATTTTCTTTCACATTAACCTAATTTCTACTTCCACCCATCTTCTAAGATGTTCATTCCCTCCTTGCTTCCAATATGTCCCTACTTTTCACTATGAGTATTAAAAATTTTTAGAACATGTATATATCTATGTTAAACAAGGGGAAAACCTTGATTTGAGCCAAAATTTGACTTAACAAAGTAATACAACCACTAACAAATATCCATGAAAGCACCTAAAATTCCTAAAATTTTGTTATCTACTAATTCTTCTATAGTAAAATTAGTTTTACCTCAAGCATTCATGATTTTATAAAACATATTTTTTAAGATTGGTAATGTTTTAATAAAATCAAAATTTTTCTACTTTTTCATTGCAAATATACAGTATTTCAAGTATTTCACATTTTTTTGAAGTATATCTATTTTGGTAGCCTCAGAATTTAAGTCTCTAAATACTACTATTACATTGGTAAAGTGGACTGAGTTGCAAACAACTAAAATGAAAATGAACTTACCTTTGTGTGGCAAAATATTCATGACAGAAAATTTACTATTTTAACCATTATTTTTTTAATTGTATATATTTATGAGATACAACATGGTAGCTCGATATATGTATACCTTGTGTAATGATCAAATCAGGGTAATAACTAGCATATCTAACATCTTAAACATTTATCATTTCTTTATTATGAGAACATTAAAAAGACTTCTCTTTTAGCTATTTTGAAATACACAATACGTATTGTTAACTTTAGTCATTCCATTATGCAACCAAACACCAAAACTTATTCTTCCTGTCTAACTGTGGCTTTGTACCTGTTAACCAATCTCTTACTATCACTCCCTTATGGTTACAATTCACTAGCATTAAGTACATTCACAATGCTGTGCAACCATCACCACTATCTGTATCTAGGACTTTTTCATCATCCCAAACTGAAACACTATACCCCATTAAGCAACAACTTTCAATTCCTCCTTTCTCCAGTCCCTTGGCAACCTCTAATCTACTTTCTGTCATTATGAATTTGACTATTCTAGGTACCTCAGGCAAGTGAAATCATATAATATTGGTCCGTTATGGTATATTTCACTTAGTATAATGTTTTCAAAATTCATTCTTGATAAAAAAAATGTATCAAAATTTCATTCCTTTTTATAGCTGAATAATATTCCATTTCATGTATATACCACATTCTGTTTATCCACTCATCCATCAATGGACATTTGGGTTGTTTCGATCTTTTGGCTATTGTGAATAATGCTTCTATAAACATTGGTGTACAAATACCTGCTCAACTCCCTGCTTTTTAAATTTTTTTATTAAGAATATTCTGGAGATACAAAGCTAATTGTCGCCCCTCCTGCCCATGATGAGGGCCAGATTCACATTGAGGGCATACCCCTTACCAGAAATTACTTTTGTACCTCTCGTGCCCCCCCAAATATCCCCCGACTTCCCTCCCCCTCCCCCTCTCCACCCTACTCCACTATGTAGCCCTAGGAATGTTCCCTCCCTAAGTCCACGGCACTACTGTGATCTTTCTTTCCTTCCTTCCTTTCTCTCTTAGCTCCCACATATGAGTGAGCACATGCAGTATTCATCCCTCTTTGCTTTGCTTATTTCACTCAGCATAAGTTTCTCCAGGTTCATCCATGTTGTTACAAATGGGAGTATTTCATTCCTTTTTATGGCAGAGTAGTATTCCATAGTACATATATACCACGGTTTCCTTATCCAATTACCCACTGATGGACATTTAGGTTGGTTCCATATCTTGGCTATTGTAAATAGAGCTGCGATGAACATGATGATTTCCATTCCTCTGTATATATACCCAGAAGAGGGACTGATGGATCATATGGAAGATCTAGCTGTAATTGTTTGAGAAACCTCCATATTGTTTTCCATAGTGGTTGTACTAATTTACAGTCCCACCAACAGCGCAGTAGTGTTCCCTTCTCTCCACACCCTTGTCAGCATTTGTTATTCACCATCTTTTTGATTACAGCCAGTCTACCTGGAGTGAGGCAGTATCTCAATGTGGTTTTAATTTGCATTTCCCTGATGACTAGTGATGTTGAACATTTTTCATGTATCTATTGGCCATTCGCATGTCTTCCTTTGAAAAATGTCTTTTCAGCTCCTTTGCCCATTTTTTAATTGGGTCATTTGTTTTTTTACTGTATAATTGCTTGAGTTCTATGTATATTCTGGATATTGATCCCTTGTCAGATGCATAGTTGGCAAAAATTTTCTCGCAGTCTGTAGGTTGTCTATTCACTCTGTTGATTGCTTCCTTTGCTGTGCAGAAACTTTTTAGTCTGATATAGTCCCATTTGTTTATTTTTTCTTTTGCTGCTTGTGCTTTCAGACTCATGTTCATAAAGCCCGAGTCCCTGCTTTTGATTCCTTTGGATATATACTCAGAAGTATAGTTGCTGAATCAACTCTATGTTTAAGTTTAGAAGAACCACTATACCATTTTCCACAGCAGCTACATCATTTTAAATTCCTACCAGCAATGCAGAAGTATTCTAATTTGTCCAACTCTTTGCCAACACTTGCTTTTGTTTTTTTAAGTAGCCCTCCTAAGTGGGTGAGAAGAGGTATCTCATTGTGGTTTTGGTTTGCATTTTTCTGCGGACTAGTGATGTTGAGCTTCTTTTCATATTCTTACTGACTACCTATATATTTTTGTTGGAGAGACATGTATTTAAGCCCTTTAACCACTTTTTAACTGGGTTATTTTTTATTGTTGGGTTTTAGGAATTCTTATGTATTCTGCATATTAACCCCTTCTTTCTTTTTTTTTTGGCAGCTGGCTGGTACACAGATCGAACCCTGAACCTTTGTGTTATCAGCACCATGCTCTAACCAACTAAGCTAGCCGGCCAGCATTAACCCCTCACCAGTTATATTATTTGTAAATATTTTCTCCTATTCTGTGGGTTGCCTTTTCACTCTCTCCATAGCATCCCTTGATGCACAAAAGTTTTTAATTATGATAAACTCCAATTTTCTATTGTTACTTATGCTTTTGGTGTCATACCCAAGAAATCATTGCCAAATTCAATGTCATGAAGCTTTTCCCTATGTTTTATTCTAAGAGTTTTATAATTTTAGCTCTTATGCTTAGGTCTTTGATCAATACAAGTGAACTTGTGAAACATAACAATTTACAAGTAAGATACTATCATTAACTTCCATAATAACAAAATTTTTTAACTAATCTAAACTATAAACTGATTTACACTGAAACCCCATTATAATATATTCTGCTATACCACATACTATTTCATTGTGAGGCCAAAGCCAGAAAAGAGAGATATTAACCTTTCAAAAAATAGTAAGAATAAGGCTCAGGTGAGAACACATAGCACAACAAAATCTAAGCTTCTCATCAATTATCAATCTGTATAGTAAATGGCTCCAAACTGCCTTCCTACATGATGGTCCAGAGGCATAGCACTCACATTGTGACTTCTTTTTATTGTGAAATATGACAAATCTTCAAGATATAACATTCAACGAAAATGTAAACTTTTCTGCTGGGAAATTTTCAAAAAGACAACTATTTCATCACCAAGCACAGAGCAATGATTTAAAGTGATAAACTGACAGAAAAATATTACATAACAAATTTTTTGTTTTCACATATATATATATATATGATCTAAAGAGAAAGTAGAATGCAACTTCACAACTAAGTTAAAATTACTAGTTACATGGTTAATTTTCCCTAAAATATGAAAAGCATTTATTCTTAAGAATAAATAACTAATATTTACTTAAACTCCTACCAGTATGTAAAAATAAAAAGTAAAGCAGATTTAAAATAGAAAAATGTGAAGCTATTACTTGCTATGAAACGAAAACACTATATTAGGACATTAGCCTCCATCACCACCATTACCACATGGTCAGGAAGAAAGTGTGCTATAATAAAAAGAAAAGTCATAAAATGTGGATTCTTTTCCTACATCTGTCTCTATTCATTCTCTTTAACTTAAAAGAATGAAATAAATGTGATGATTTCACCCATCCCTACTAATTCTAAAAATCTATGGTTATCTTAAACAGATTCTTGAGTAAAAATTTCAGGATTTCCAGGATTACACTGTCTAGGAAATGAACTCAGGGCATTTGTTTTATTTTGTTTCATTCATTCAATCACTCAATCATTCAGCAAATAGTTAATGAACTTCTATTATGTGCCATACAGTGTTCTAAGCACTAGAGATAACATGTATAGAATCTGCTTCCATAGAACTTATCCTAGAAGACATGAAATAAATGGGAAAAAAATCGTATCAATAGGAATATAATTGCTATGTTTGAGAAACAGTAAGAAGGCCAGTGTGACTAGAATGGTGTGAGTACAGGTGAGAATGCAGGAGGTATATCAGAAAAGTAGCTATGGTCACATAATGTAGGATATTAAAGATATTTTAAGAATTCTGATTTTTACTCTGATTGAACTAGGAAGCCACTAAAATGTTTTTGAGCAAAGAAATGATAAAGAATGGTTGATATTTTAAAAATAAAACAGAATGACTTTAGAAAACATATTGAGGGGAATACAATTTTTAATTAACAAATATGTATATAAAGCTTGTCACATGCCAAAAATATTGCACATATCTAGTTTTTTAATACTCACAGCAACCACATGAGGTATTTTGTAGATGAGGAAAGTGACACTCACAGAGATTTAAAAACTTAGCAAAGGTCACACAACTACAACATTTTAAAACTGGGATTGTAACCTAAGTAGTCTGGCTCCCTTGTCTATGATCCTCTGCTGAATTTTAAAGCAAGTAGAAATATTTAGAAGTAGACTTCACTGTATGATGATACTGGAGCTAGGGAGTAGTAGCCTAAATTAAATCTATCATGAAGATACATGTAAGAGGATTTCCTGGTAAAGTAAACATAGGGTATAAAGGAAAAAGTAATGCTAAAAAATGTGACATCAAACTGCTATGAAAAAAAAATAGAAAAGAACAATGTTTGGTAGATGGAATCAAAAATGTTGTTTCAAACTACTAAATATCCAAATGAAAATCTCAAGTAGAAAGTTGGACATAACAATCTGGAGATCAGGAAAGAGGTATGAACTAAAGATAGAATTGTTTGTCACCAGCATATAAATGATACTTAAAGCTATATGAAAGGATATGGTGACCTAAAGAAAGATTATACAGATAATATGTACAGACAGCCTTGATAAAGATTCTAGACCTAGTAAAGACCAGGGAAATTATTTTCCTAAACAATTATTATACAAACACTGAGATTTCCCTTTGAAAATGTAAACTTCTATTTCCAAAAACACGCAGAAAAATATTTCTATTAAAATGTATTTTTGTGATGTGTGTGCACATTCCCAGAAAATTGTACCGAAGGAAAAGAATAGATATAAGGGCAGACCCAAGCTTTAGTGTTTGCCAAGTATAAGATTTTTCCTTACTCTGAGCAGAATCTAATGTAATTATTTTAATGATAATGTAAAATAAACTGCAGAGCACCAAGAGAAAAAGAAAAAGTAGTAGGGTTCACATAACCTTTATTTACTACATACCCCCAAAATATCTAGGTAATACTCATAATGCTATTAACCCACTTCCTGCTAACAAAATTGTTGGAGATCCAAACAGTCCTGATCCTAAGAACTGACACTGTTTATTATGATTAGAAACCCTGGGGATGGGACTGCTAAAAGGGGATTTACCAGAGCCTATAACCAAGCTTCAGAATAGACAATCTGGTAATTGTTCCCAGAAGGAGTGTTCTGATTCTTTTTATTACTTTTCTGGGTACTGTGGTCCAGTAGTGCAATCCAATTACAACCACATCCTAAAATAAGAATTCAATAACAACTTCAATTCCTGGTTAATCCCAAAACGTATTTTTTTACTTCATTTATGGGTACAAAAAGACAGGTTTCTTCCTAATCCATTTAAATACATGGAGTCATCAAAAAGAAAGGTTTAACATATTTTAACTAGAATTATATAGATAGGTTAAAAATAGAAGGATAAAAAAAGGCATACCATACAAACACTAATCAAAACAAAGCTAGAATGGCTAAGTTAATATCATATAAGATACATTTCAGAATAAGAAAAATTACAAGGAAGAAAGAACAATATTACTTCACTATGAAGATATAGCAATCCTAAATAAGTATGCACCTAACAACAGAGCTTCAAAATACATAAAGCAAATATTGATTAAAGTGAAAGAAGAAATACATAAATCCATATTAACAGATGGAGAGCTCAACACATTTTCCTCAGGTGTAAAACAAGCATATAGGAAAATAGCAAGGATATCTAAGACTTGACAACACTATCAAGCTTGACCTAAAAGACATTTATAGAACACTCCACTCCTCAACAACAAAATATACATTCTCTTTAACTGTGCATGGAAATGTACCAAGATGGACCACAATCAAGGTCACAAAAAAATCTTAACAGATATTAAAAAACTGAAATAGTATACAATATATTCTCTGATCATAAATAAATTAAACTAGAAATCCACTTTAAAAAAGAAAACTAGGAAATCCCTACAAATAATCAGAAATTTTAAAACACACTTCTAATCAATCCATGGGTCAAAAGACTGTATTAAGGAGATTTAGGAAATACTTTTAATGAAATGAAAATGTAAATACAACATACTAAAATTTGTGGGATACCTAAACCAGTCCTAAGTGGGTAATTTAAAGCATTAAGTGCACATATTAGAAAAGAAGAAAGGTCTTAAACCAATAAGATAAGCTTCCACCGTAGAAACTAAAAAGAAGTAAACCTAAAGCAAGCAGAAGGAAAGATATAATAAAGAACAGAAATTGATGAAATTAATACAAAAACAATGGACAATAATCAATGAAACCAAAAACTATTTCAAAAAAAAAAAAATCAATAAAATTGATGATCTTCTACTCCAAGCAAGAAATGCAAGAAGACCTAATCACAATAAACTCTACAGATGCTAAAACGATAATAAGGGAACACTATAAACATTTCCTTGAAATACACAAACTAGTAAAACTCACTGAAGTAAAGATAGACAACTTATGTTTTGCAGGAAACTGCTGACACAGAAGGCCTGATACTGCAATCTTTAGGAGGGCCCAACTGCAGAAATGGCATCTGGAAACTTGGCTTTTGGGATGTTCCACATATGACAAGGTTATTTTGCTTGCTTTGGGCACTGAACCCTGATATATCAGCTTGCCTAGATTTTTTGTATAAACACGATAATTTATTATAAATACTTTATTTCCTTCTTGGAGTTGGAAATTCAACTAGTTGCAGACAGTCATGCAGGTTATCAGATGCCTACGTGACCAGCCCTTAATAAAAAACCCTGGATTTTTAAAACTAAATTTAAAAAATTTTTAAATTCTAAAAAATTTTTAATTTTTAAAACTGGATTTAAAAACTAAATGCATCATTACTGAAATTCATTGCTACAGAAGTGTGTTCTTTGTGCCTACCACTGTCAGTAGGAAGAACTTCAGCAGCCTGAGCTTGAATGCCTCAAAACTCTACTTGAGTCTTTTTCCTTGCTGATTTATAATAAATCATAGCTACGAGTACAACTGTATCCTGAATGCTGTGAGTCCAACAACTCACTGAATACATAGGTGGTCATGGAATCCCAGAACAGAAATCTATTAAAAATTAAATTTGTACTTAAAAATCTTTCAAAAAAAAAAAAAAAGAAAAAAAGAAATTTCCAGGCTCATGTGGTTTCACTGGAGAACTCTACCCAACATGCAACATGTATAGAAGAAACACCACCAATCCTAAAGAATTTCTTCTAAGTAACAGAAGAGCAGAAACACTTCCCAATTCATTGAGGGGGCCAGCATTACCCACATACCAAAACCAGACAAGGACAGTATTAAAAAACAACAAATCAATATCCCTTATGAACACAGATAAAAGTCCTCAATAAAATATTAGCAAATTGAATCCAAATTGCCAAATTGGGGGAGGGGGGGGATCACAACCAAATGGGATTTATCCCAGAAGTACAAGGCTGGCTCAAATATCAATCAATAGAATAGACCACATTAACACTAAAGAAAAAAAATCTCATGTTCCTAGTAACTGATGCAGAAAAAGAATTTGACAAAATTCAACAGTTTCCTGATAAAAACTCTGAGCAACCTAGAAATGGAAAGGAAATTCCTCAATGAAAAAAAGTTCATCTACAAAAAACCTACAGCTAACATCATACTTCACGGTGAAAAACAGCACTTTCTACATAAAACTGGAAACAAGACAACAATGGCTCTTCTCACCACTCCTAGTCAACACTGTAGGAGAAATTCTAGCCAATGCATTAAGATCACAAGAGGGAGTAGAGGGGAAAAGAGAGAAGGATAGGGAAGAGGAGGGGACAGAAGAAAGGAGAGTAGGGAAGAGAACAGAAGAAGGCAACTGAAAAAAAAAAAAAAAGTTAACACTGTCCTATTCACAGATGACACGATTTGCTACAAAGAGAATCCCAACATATCTATAAAAAAGCTCCTAGAACTATAATATGTGACTTTAGTAAAGTCACAGGATACAAGCTAATCATACAAAGATCAACTGGATTTCTATATACTAGCATTGAGCAACTAAACTAAAACTTTAACGGCACCATTTACAATAGCTCCACAAAAGAATAAAATACACAGAAATAAATCTAACAAAATACGTGAAAAATCTGTAGTCTGAGAATTAATGATGAAAGAAATCAAAAAAGAACTTTAAAAAAATGAAGAAATCATAACATGTTCATGGATTGGAAGACTCAGTATAGTTATCAATCCTCTCTAAATTGATCTAGAAATATAAAGCAATCTCAACCAAAATCTCAGCAGAATTTTTTGTAGACACAGACAAGCCAATTCTAAATTTTATACAGAAAGGTAAGGAAACCAGAATAGGCAAAAAAAAATTTTTTAAAGAAAAATGAAGCTAGAAAACTCACTCTAAGACATTTCCTGATTTATTAAAAAAGCTACAGTACTCTGGACAGTGTGGTAATGGAGAAAGGCTATACTCAAAGATCAGTGGAACAGAACAAAAAGAAGGTATAGATATAAACCCAAACAAATATGGTCAATTGACTGTTCACAAAGGCAGTTTAATGGATAAATGACAGAGATAACTGTCAACAAACAGTACTAGAAAAATTAGACACCCATATGCACAAAAAAGATGAAGTGTTACCTATACTTAAAATGAATTAAAAATGAATCATAAGACTTAAATTTTCTTTTTTTAAAACTGTAAAACTCTTAGAACAAAACAGAAGAAAATCTGACCTTTCGGACCTTTGGTTAGGCAAAGAGTTCTTAGATATAATACCAAAGTCATGACACATAAAAGGAAAACTGATAAACTGGACTTCCCCAAAATTAAAACTTTTGCTCTGCAAAACGATGCAGTTGAAAGAATGAAAAGCTACAGACTAGAAGAAAATATTTTCAAATTGTATATCAGACAAAGGACTTCTAAAAGACCAGTATACAGAATACATAAAAAAATTCCTCAAAATCAAAAAATAAGAAAACAAATAATCCAGTATACAAACAGGAAAAAGACAGAACAGAAACTTCACCAAAAGTTTATAGATACAAATAAGCATGTGGAAAGATTCTCAACATAAACAGTCACTAGGATAATGTAAAACAGAATCTTAATAAGATAGCACTTTACATCTATTAGAATGGCTAAATTAAAAAAAATCTGGCAATGTCAAGTGCCAATGAGGATGCCAAGAACTAGAACTCTTCAACTCTCATACACTGCTGATGGGAATGCAAAATATGACAGCCACTCTGGAAAACAACTTGGCAGTTTCTAATAAAATAAAGCACACACTTTCCATATGATCTGGAAATTTCATTCCTACATATTTACTATTTAGAAACCATGCAATATATTTTCTAATCTTCTATAGCAACAAAAAAAGAAGTTTAACAATAGTGGCTATTCCTTCCAAGTTGTAAGAATATTTAAGTAATTGGTTTGCTGACTAACACTCATTTATTAATCTTTCCTCATTTTCTGACTTTACTACTTCATTCTTCAGAGATTTTACCTTTACTTATTATTGTCCTTTAATTTTGCTTTTAGTTTCTCTGTATTTTATTTCATTATTTATCATGTAGATAAAACTATATGTAAACATTACCTGCTCTAACTGAAGAAGGAAATGGTATGTCTAGTTACATGACATTTACCTCTGCTCTGACCTAAGAATTAAAGTGAACTGGGCTCAAAGACTCACAGCATTAAAGGAGACAAAAAATGTAACATAAAACACTAGCCACCTTCACTGAGCTATTCATAGCAGCTATGAAAGGGTTACTTAAAACTAATCCTACTAAAATGTATTTACCTAACAAAAAAAAAACCTCAAAGACTGTCCCACATGGCGTACAGATTTTTAAACTTCCAAATGTAAATAAATACTATAAACATGTAAGTTTATTATTTCAAATAATAAATTAAAATTTTATTGTAAAATAAAAAATAAAGGTTTAAAAACCTTCCCTTAATATATAAAGAGTTCTTATCACTCAGTAAGGAAATACAAATATCTCAATACTTTTAAATGGAGGGGGGGGGAAATAACATAATTTACAAAGAATTAGTCTGTCTGTAGCATGGATAGGGATCTAGAAGTCAAAAACATTTTTGTAGTCAGGAATAATCTGCTAATTACCTGATCATCAAATACTACTGGGCAGTTTGAAGAGCACTCCCAGACAACTGCATAATTAAGCACAATTTTTTAATTTTAGTTAATCCACTTCTACATTTGTCTGCATTTCATCCCCAACTCAATTGAAAGTGGAAGTACTGTGAAAAAAAATACATAAAATACACACACACACACACATATATATATATATATACACACACACATCTATATCAACATCAAAATCAAAAGTTAGGTGTAAGCACCAGAAAAAATACATATATACATACATACATACATACAGATAGACACACACATTTATATCTAAATCTATACCTATATCAATAGCAATATCTGGAGCAACATACACCAAATAAGAAATAGGAATTCTTTTGAAATGTTAGATTTATTGGTATTTTGTACTTATTAAAAATATTTACATCCACATTTTTTCTTTAAATGAGCATGTACTACTACATTTATAATCAGGAAACAACAGAGCAACAAGCCTCACTCTATTTGGCAAGTGAGGTGAAGGTCTGAGGCAGGGAGCTACCAGCATTTTAAACACACTACTACTTCAATCAAAAGTGAATCAGGAAGCCAGGTTGCATGAAATTTGCAAAGGGACACCTCAACCATGAAGTGCTGACAAGCACAGGACAGAAGTAGAGGAAATTAGCCAATTTTAGATGAGACCAACAAAATATAAAAGTCACTTCCCTTTCTCTCTTATTAACAAATTGTTAACCACCTACTTTTAGCAAGCTCAGCCCTGTGCTTAGTAATATGAAGAACATAAAAATTTAAAATATAGCCCATGTCCTCGAAGAAGTGTTAACCTAGTGAAGACATACAAACTAAAAATAAACACAAAGACATCAGTATATAGAAAGGTCAAAGATGGAAAAAGACTCTAAGTATAAAGTTCAGAGAAGGTGACAGCTTCAATGCACTGATAAAAATAAACAAGATTACAGAAAAAAAGGTGATATATCAGGTAAAATGCCTGCAGCTGCAAAAAAACCAGAAAGCCCTGAATCACAAGCCTTATTTTATCACATAAGTAGTTTCAAAGCAGAGCAGACTGAGACCCTTCCAATTCTACGACCTTCCTTCTTCGGCATATTGTCTTCTTTCCTGACTAGCTCCTCTCAAGGCTATAATTAATTCCTAACCATACTTTGCATTATTTAAGTTATTGCTCTGCACCAAGCACTGTTTTAAAAACTTTATGTTCATTAACTTATGTAATTCTTAAAACAGCCTATAAGGTAGATATTATTGTTTAAAAGAAAAACTTTAGACAAATCTAATTTTGAGTTTAATTCTACAAAGAGCAATGCACGAATTAGGTGGCCACCAGAACCAGACAAGGTTCAGAGCAACTCTGGAGCTGCCACGTGGTTGGCTAAGATTTGTAGAAAGAAAAAGGAAAGTGATGTACAGAAAACAGAAGTGAGGTACAAAAACAGCTGGATGGGTTACAGTGGGCATTTGTCTGATTAGAACATGTTTTAAATAATTGGCTGAGGCTCAGCTACTTTTTTCAAAGGTAGGTTACAGTCTGTTTACACATCAAGTTATGTTATAGATCATTATGTATGAAGAAACCTTTAGGCCAAACTTAATATAACACTATTATTAGCTCAATTTTTAACAGCTTTATTGAGATATAATTCACATACTATATAATTCGCCCATTTAAAGCATACAATTCAATGGCTTTTAGTGTATTCACAGATATGTACAATCATCACCACAGCCAGTTTTATAACATTTTTATCACACACACTAAAAAAGAATCCTGGTATCCTTTATTTATCACTCTTTTAATCCATTTGACCTGCTACAAAAAAATACCATAGACGGAGTAATTTATAAACAACAGAAATATATTTCTCAGTTTTAGAGGTTGATGGAACCAGACTCTTCCTAAGCCAATTACTGATAAAAAACAATGGGATCACCATCTTCTTAGTCTGTCTGGTGCTGCCATAAAAGAATACCACAGACAGGTTATTTATAATGAACAGAAATTTATTGGCTTACAATTCTAGAGACTGGGAAGTCCAAGATTGAGGAGCCAGCAGTCTGGTGAGGGCCTACTTGCTGCATTATCCCATGGCCAAAGGGCGAGGCAGCAAAAGGGAGCAGAACTTTTGTAATGTTACCAATCCCACCCATGAGGTTGAAGCCCTCATGGCCTAATGACCACTTAAAAGTCACACCTGTTAATACTGTTATAATGGCAACTAAATTTCAACATGAGTTTTGGAGAGGACAAATATTCAAACCATAGCAATCATAATTGGCTTAGATAATTCAGAATTTCTAAGCAAAATCAGGGTTTGTCCAAAAAGAAAGAAGGTAAGAATGGCTCTTGATCAGTCAAATCAATAGTGTTAGTTACAGGTACACATGGAAACAAAGAAAAACTTGTTTTTTTTTGTTGATACCATCTCAGAAATAAGAAAAGTTACAAGATTTTAAAGAGTTATTCAGTTTCTACTTTGCTAGTATTATTTGCATAAGTATGAAAAGATGAATAATTACAATGTCAGTCAGTAAAATACTTGCCAACAAAGAAAGCAACCATTTCAACAAAGCGAAGAAACCAAAACTTGCATTAGGTTGAAATCTGCCTATGGAAAATTAAGCCTTGTCTACAGAAGCAAAGTATTAAATAAGAATCATTTCTTTACATATTTATTAACTGGAGTTTGAAGTTGAAAAGTAGCAAATAATCATTCATAAAAAATAAGATTTTAAATTACAAGGCTTCATTTGATTTGCCATACTGGCAAAATACCAGCCCCCCCCTCCCAAAAAAAATTACAAGGCTTCAAAATATCTCTTGCAATAAAATATCTTATAACAAAATCCTTCATCCACTTTACAGTTTTGAGAGACTTAAATAAGCTTTCCTGGAGAATGTAAAATTTAATTTAAAATAATTTTAACTACTATTTTACATTACTGTACCAATTGTATGTACTACAATTAGATTTCATAAACCATATTATAAGCATGGTATTAAATCATAATGAACAAATGGTTTTCATTGTCCATACTTTTTATAATTTAATACTTGTAAAATCAGTGTGTATGCTCCAATAGTGATATAATACGTTTTAGCATTTGCTTCTTGGGAGGAGTTGAGAAAATAAGATGAGTTTCCTAGACGACGCAATTGTGCTCCAGAAATACTCTTCAAAGGATCTATGTTGCTCTCTCATTTAAAAAAAAAGAAAAAAAAAAAAAAGGTGGTGGGTGGAGAGGGACTGAATAAATAATTACAAACCAGGCCTAGGCCTGCCTTTCGATAGAGGGTTTATCATGTTATTATAATGATGATCATTTAAAAGTATCCAAATGTCTCCAGCATTTTAAAAAGCTAAATAGAGTTATTTTTAAAATAAAAAATCAAACATATGTGATTTTCTGTTTATGTCTTTGGAAAGAACATTCTGTATAATAAAAAAACACGACCGAATTTTTCACAGTACATCACTATAAAACCCTGTAATTGACTTTTGGGGTTGGTTTACTCTGTATCTATTTTTGACCACGTAGAAAACAGCAATGATGTGGTGAAAAGCCCAAAATATAAGTCCCATTACAGGATAAGATTCCATCCTGATTAGTATAGAGGTATCATATTTGCACTGGGAAATTTGCCCATTTTTAAAGAAAAAACTTCAGTGTATAGGAACCCCCTCTTTTTTATTAACCAAGCCATGTAAAAACTAGTAACTATGGTGCCTCGTCTGAGCCTTGGTTGGAATCTGGATGTTGTTTACACTGATCCCCTCCATTAAAGGCAGGGTAATGATGTTCAAAACCGATGTTGGAAACAAGAGTTTATTTCAGTTAATGTGACAGAAGGTAACATGGGATGTTACAATTTAACACTGTAAATTAACCTTTAAACATATAAATTAACATTGGATGGTTATTTTTCTCATGTCTTAATACAGATTAAAAAATTTAATCTCTTTCTAAAAGCTTTGAACTCACTCAGTGACATAACTAATTTGTCATTCCTAACAAAAGCACTGCTTTTCTTCATTGAAAAGAAGTCTAATATACCTCTGAATGAGCACTCCTAGTTTCATCAATAAAATTTACATCTTAGCAAGTAAAATAAACTGAAAGAGAAAGATGTTGTGTGGTTTAAAAATCAGCCCTGTAACACCTACCACAGATTTATCTCCTGTGAGTTGACTCAACCATTCCTCCTTCTCAGTAAATAAACTAAGTTCCATGCAAGGTACTACGGGACAGTTTTGCAGGGACCAAGTGAAAGAATATGTTTCAGATGGAAACTTCCAAATTGACAGCCTGCCCACTTTTGGTAGGTATTAAAGGGTCCACAACACGTTATGAATTAGTTGTGGTTTACCTAAATAATCATGACCAAAGCTGCCACGGTCACTGCACATTCAATTTATTCCTACTGAAAATCAATGTGCCTTAAAAAATATATAACACATTTAGAAAAATTCAAGTGAAGTAACATCTTTCTGGCATTGCTGATTGAATGGCAATCATAATAAGTCATTTTTAAAACTTGTCTATCAAAATTAATGTCAATTTTTATTAATATTTAGGTTTATCATAATTCAGACCATTACCTTTTATCCCTACATTTTAATTCAACAAATAAAACAACAAATTAATGTTAACTGTCTAAGAATAGTTAATAGCTTTTGCCAACTTCTTGGGGAATAGATGTACAAAGAGGCTCACTACTTTCAAAAATTAATAAATCCTGAAAATCCTTACATGGATAACCTAAGTAAAAGATCATCTCTGGGCTGGCCAGTTAGCTCAGTTGTCAGAGCATGGTGTTGGTAGCACCAAGATCAAGAGTTTGGATCTCTTTACCAGCCAGCCACCCAAAAAATAAATAAATAAAAAAGATCATATCTAGACAATGAAAAAATTTCTTACCAAGCTGACTAAATAGTCAAATAAAATATCAGAATATTAGATATCTGCTCTTAAGATAAAGAAACTCATGAAAGCTGTAACTGAGCTACATTAGAATTTAACGAGATGAAAATTAGTGGTAGAGACTTTTGATCCAGCTGTGTCACCATGTCACAGTCCTAGTCCAATTCCTTGCAATTAATTCCTCATCTGAACAGATGAAATTGTCCACAGTACATCACTAAATGAGCCAAGTGATATTTATAATTGAAAATAAATCAAAGAATTAGCAGTATTTTTAAAAAGATTCGAACAGGCATTTAAATTATAAATCCTTTCTAAAAAGTATTGTGTGATTTTATTAAAAATTATGCATCATTTACAAGTCAATTTCCCATCTCTATAGTCAGTAAATCAATTAAGAGAAGAAGATAATCAAAGAAGGGAGGGGAAGGAAGAAAGGAAAAGGAAGAAGGAAAGAACAAAGCGAGGGAGGGAAGGAGGAACGAGAACTGTAATTGGTTAAGAAAAAACATTTTCATACCTATTATGTGCAAGGCACTGTGTTAACTGTATTACCTATATTGTTTCCATATATATAATTGTGTTATATATACTGTTTCAATGTAATCCATATGAAAGAGGGCTTTTTATTCCCATTTTACAGGTTGGGAAATTGATATTGATAGAAGTAATATAATTTCTAAAACCCTCACTTAGAAATAAGTAGCAATAAGAGAATTCAGCCCAGGTCTACATAACTTAAAAAAATAGCTATCAATTTATAAATTAAAATATAATTTGTCATTAGTTGTTTTTTGTTTTGTTTTGTTTTATTTTTTACATACTGTTAAATATATTTTTAAGTTTCCTTCCACCTGAAAAATGATTTGAGTCTCTAGGTCCTATCACAACCCTTTACCTTAGAGGAAATGAGAATCCTTCAAAGTGGGTATCACACTGGAAATTCCATAAGTGAAAAAGTTATTAAGATGCACATAGCAACACATTTGTGAAGGTTTGAAAAAAAGATTGTGAGGGACAGAAAAAGAATACAAAGTCATCTGCAATTTAAACATGGTGTTCAGAGGACCCACTGTTTCCTTTCAAAGTTCAGGTTTGTCCAGAGCAAGAACCTTCAGGAAGATTTACATTGTCAGCATACTTCTTCAATCTTTTCCCTAAGGATTAGAGGAGTATTGAAATCTGAAAGTAATGACCAGGTATTGCTTTGCACAATTAGAGATGAGGACATACAGGTTTGTTCTCCTCTGCCCTTCATTGCTACCACTGAGAAGTAGCCACACACTGATTTTGGAGTCTTCCTTCCTTTCTTCCCTTCCTGACTTCCTGCCATCTTTTCTTTCCCCCATCTGTCTATCCTCCCTTCACTCTCCTTTCCTTACTTTCTCCCTCCTTCCCCTTTACACAAAAACATATAAAAGATATACTGCCATAATAAACCAGGGAGGACCAATGCTACAGAAGTCATTCAGTTTCTATGAATTTGACAGGCGAATGCCCTACAACTTTTACCGCTTCATGCCATTGTCTAGCACTTCACAGGATCTTTTTGCTTTAGAAATAAACAGCCAAACCAGGAGTAAACAGAAACAGAAAAAAGTTTTAAAGGGTAGAGAAAAAAGAATCAAAGACTATCACTCAAAAAGCTACAAAAATGCACAAATGCAAAAAACAAACTGTATAATGAGAATTAAGGAAATACCGTTCTTGTGCCTCTTGAACCTCAAATTTAATAATAAAAACAATAATAATCATCATCTATTCTCCACCCCAACAGATGTACTTTTTCCTGCCATAAAATTATAACCACTAGGACAAGGCACCTTGGTGATTTCAAAACATTATTGTATATTATAGCTCATTTTCTATTTAAAAAAATAATAACACTTCTATAAAGTAAATTTTCCATTAGAAAAGATAAAAGCTACTTCAGAAATATATGGAACTATGGTAACTTATCAATAAGCTGTAGTTAAACATGCATTATGTACATCATTAAAATACTTTTAAAAGGATCGATCCTCCAACATAAAATTCAAAGAAAACTGATCAGTTTAAAACTGATCAGATTAGGGCCGGCCTGGTGGCACACTGGAGAGTGCGCCGCTTGTGAGCGCGGTGGCGCTCCCGCTGAGGGTTCGGATCCCATGTGGAGACCGGTTCCCACTCACTGGCTGAGCACAGTGCGGGCGCAACACCGAGTGTTGCGATCCCGTTGCCGGTCCCCGGTACAGGCGCAACACCAAGGGTTGCGATCCCGTTACCAGTCAGTAAAAAAAAAAAAAAAGGAAAAAAAAAAATTAAACTGATCAGATTAAATAAGCAAATCCAATTTACACAAAAAATTACTTATTTCATTAAGGCCAAGGTAGTGGTAGTACACCAGAGAAGTAAAAAATCTATTAGTGATGTATTAACTACTGAAAATAGAATTAATGAAAATGGAATTAACGAAAACATCTCATTATTAGAGAATCATCATTTACACAAGCATTATTGCTTATGCAAAGCCTATACAAAACAAAAGTAAGATATCAAGCCAAAGTACTTTATTACTGCAGTGTTTTATATACACTTTAAAACTGTTGTGGTACATTATAATGAAAATGACAATCATGAAAAGAAAACAAACAAACAAAAACAATAGCTGCGGGCCGGCCCAGTGGCGCACTCGGTAGAGTGCGGCACTTGGGAGCGTGGTGGCGCTCCCGCCAAGGGTTCAGATCCCATGTAGAGACGGATCGGCTCACTGGTTCAGCACGGTGTGGGCGCGACACCGAGGGTTGCGATCCCGTTGCCGGTCACGGTACCGGTGCAACACCGAGGGTTGCAATCCCATTACCGGTCACGAAATAAGACAAAAAGGAAAAAAAAATAAACACTAGCTGCTACCCAAGGAACCAGCAAACACAGAAAACAAACAGCAAAACAGAAAGCAAGGAACAAAAGACACCTAAGACAACAA
>NW_007726286.1:633269-634466 GCF_000696425.1 Galeopterus variegatus | reverse complement strand
AGACTCACATAGATTAAGAGTGAAAGGATGGAAAAAGATCTTCCATGCAAACAGAAAAGAAAAACGAGCTGGAGTCGCTATACTCATATCAGACAAAATAGACTTTAAACTAAAAACCATAAAAAGAGACAATGAGGGTCACTACATAATGATAAAAGGACTCATGCATCAAGAAGACATAACAATCATAAATATGTATGCACCCAATGCTGAATCCAAAGGAATGGAAATCATCAAGTCGAAGGTATACTTGTTTCCCAATGTTCATTGCAGCACTCTTCACAATAGCCAAGAGCTGGAATCAGCCCAAATGTCCATCATCGGATGAGTGGATACGGAAAATGTGGTATATCTACACAATGGAATACTACTCAGCTATAAAAACGAATGAAATACTGCCATTTGCAACAACATGGATGGACCTTGAGAGAATAATATTAAGCGAAACGAGTCAGGCAGAGGAAAAGAAATACCACATGTTCTCACTTATTGGTGCGAGCTAAAAATAAATAAATTAATTCACTCACATACACACACAAAAAAAAACTGTGGGGGGGGGAAGAAGATATAACAACTACAATTTTTTGAAATTGTTACAACAAGCAAACGGAAAGGACATTCTTGGATGGGAGGGGGGAGAGTGAGGAGGGAGGGAGGTTTCGGTGATGGGCCATAATAATCAACTACATTGTATATTGACAAAATAAAAATTAAAAAACAAAAAATAAATTGGCAATACTTATTTACAGCTTCGCATGCACAATAAAGATAAGTGTGAGTGACAAAAAAAAAACAAAACAAAACAAAAAAAACAACTGTTGTGGTACAAGAAAACAGGAAAAAGTTCACCTGCCAATTTTTTTTTCTTCCATCTGCTAACTTTCTCAAGATTAAATCTATGTTGAGGAACCAAAAAGGAATTACCTTCCTATTAAATGACATAAGAGGAATACAAAATGGGGTTAAATAGCTTCTTCAAGATCACTGCACTGGATCCTCTTACTGGAAAAGTTCCCCACTACATTAATGTCATCTTCGATATCTAAAATTTTATTATTAAGCCAAAATTGTTACGATATTAAGTCTAAATTAGGGAACTGTAAAAAAATGTCTAAATTCCTTTTTTTTTTTTTTTTTTTTTTTGTCTTTTTCCGTGTCCGGCAACGGATCGCAACCCTCAGTGTCGCCCCCATACCG
>NW_007726286.1:605169-632643 GCF_000696425.1 Galeopterus variegatus | reverse complement strand
GCGGGAGCGCCGCCGCACTTCCCAAGCGGCGCACTATAGCAGTGCACCACCGGGCCTGCCCGAATGTCTAAATTTCAAATGGAAAAAAATTCACTCTGTTGGAAACTTCTCCACTATTTTCTTATATGAGTTTAAAGTACTCAAAGATTAGTAGAAGATGAAGCTGAAATTTTAAAAAAAAGAAAGCTCTGTTGGAAACTTCTCCACTATTTTCTTATATGAGTTTAAAGTACTCAAAGATTAGTAGACGATGAAGCTGAAATTTTAAAAAAAAGAAAGAAATCTATCAGTAACAGTCTTCACTGAAAAGTAACTAGAGGGAATCCTATTTTTCAGCACTTCACTTATTTATACTTTCCACTCTTGCCTTTGATATTGGGTAAAAAGTAATATCTGTTCTTTCCTAAACTTGAGGATCAGAAGACCTGAGTGCAGATTCAGAGATTCTTTATAGCAGAAACACACTGGACAAACAACTAATCCTTTTTTTGACCTTCAGTTTTTTTAATCTATAAAATGCATCTGTTACTATCTAATGTGCCCTCCTCATGAGGTTTTGATAAGGTTAAAATGATGAATCATGTTAGACATGTGCATACTTAGTTTATAAACAATAAAAGACTTTGCAAATATAACATGTAACTCTCCAGAATATCTCTGGAATTCCTCCTCTTCCACACTTCCTCCCCTAGCCATCCCTATTATTCCTAGTAAAATGCATAAAGATCACGATGTGGAAAAATAGGCTCCAACAGGTGCATAAAGGCTTAAAGTCTTTCACAACGTCAAGGTAGTCTCCAGATACCTTCATATATCCATGTCCATCACAAAAAAAAAAGGTCCTAATCAGGGACTTCTACTTAGCCTGAGTGAACAAAGCATTTGTTCACTCCTTTTTATCAACAACCACTGCGCTAGAAACTGTGCCAGAAACAGTACAAAAAAGCCCTACTGGATGTTCAACATCTCAGAGAAATAAAATAACTATCATTAACAAAAATTTGAACTCAGAAAAAAGGGAGAGGTGAGAAATGTCAAACCAGCCAGGAAAACCTTATACAGCACTGAAAGTCAAGAATGTAATAAATAAGTAAATTCTCAGTTAAACTCCATAAATATGAATCTCTCTATGGATCCCCCGTCATAGTTAATGACACAAAGTTAATCTTATTTTCAAAGGCAGACATTCTAAAATACTGAAGCATGTTCCCACTTTGTTTTCTCTCAAAAAATCACAACTTGACTGTCATGGGTAGAAGGTGTCTCTTACACTAACAGTGTAAGAATTTTCCAAAATTGATTTTTATTCCACCATGATAGAACCATTACCTCATTAGCCTCTCTCTTTCCTCTGACTTTCTCGGACATAAACAATTTCAGAATTCTATCCCGTTCTCCCTTTAACTCCCAGCAGATTTCTACTCCTCCTTTACTAAGCTCAAAGGTCTCTTCCTCAGTGAAACATTTCTAGACTTCTGCAAGCAAAATTAAGCTGAAGCCAAATTCCTATTTGAAAACCCAACATTATGTATGTACTTCTAATACTGTACTTATCACCTTATAATTATCTCTCACGAAGTCTGTACATAAACTATAAAAGTGTCTTATACATTGTCCTTCCACTATCTTTCTATCTGGAATGAAAAGACTCATGTCTGTTCATACATTCAATAAATATTTAATGATTTCCTACTTTGTGGAAGGCACAGTTGTGGCTCTGGAGATGCAGAGAACAAAACAAAATCTCTGTATGTAAGCAGAAATGTTGATTCTGAACTGGTGATTTTATAAGATGGTAAGAAAAGGCTTCACTATGAAGGTAACATTTCGGCAGAGGCTCAAAGTACCAAGGATGTAGTCTGTGTGAATCAAAAAGAAAAGCATTCCAGATAGAGCAAAGAATGAATGTTAGGAGCCTGACTTAGGAATATGCTTGGCATTTAGAGGAATTGAAAGGAAACTAGTAGAGTAAGAACTGATGAATAAGGGGAGAAAAAGTCAGAAAGGAACAGGGGAAAGGTCATGGAAGGCTACAATGGCCATAAGATCTAAAGCGACTAAAGGTTCTATGCAAAAAAAAAAAAAAATCCATGACCTGACTTGTTTTAA
Organism: Galeopterus variegatus; assembly: GCF_000696425.1. Lineage (NCBI taxonomy): Eukaryota > Metazoa > Chordata > Mammalia > Dermoptera > Cynocephalidae > Galeopterus > Galeopterus variegatus. The sequence continues at coordinate 630,534 of NW_007726286.1, read as the reverse complement.
AAGGTTAACTCTAGTTACTACATACAGAAAAAAATATGGAGAAAACAAGGATATAAAACAGGACAAGAATTAGGAGGTTTATTTTTTTTTTAAAAAAAGGCAAGAGATAATGGTACCAGAAATTCACTTCAGGCATGACAGAGTGAAGGTGGTCAACAAATGCTCTTACAAAAATAGACAAAACTTTAGCAAAGCAACCATGTGGACAATGTGAAAATCAACCAAAAGAATACAACAAACTTAGAAGCTTATATTCATGAAAAATATTCAACTTCAAAGAAAAACAGCATGAGTCTGTGGTATTGAGCAGCAACAGAAAATCTCCTGGTTTTCACAGATTCTTTTGCTCTAGATGAACAACAGCACTGACAGAATTTTGGGGGATCGGATCATATCTGGGCAAAATACTAGTGGGTTCATTTAATTTGGAGGATTAGACAGGTTGGTTTAACAGAAAGTTCCAGGAAATGAGACAGCCAAATAGGCACTGATGAGTTCTTCACATATCCTGTACCAGAGGCTGTGTACATGCACAGCTGAGACTGAAGTGTGCACAAGTCACCTACACATCAATAACTGATAGTGCTGATACACATGCACAAAATAAACACAAGATAACCACAAAAGAAGTAAAAAACAAGGCAGACTTGAAAATAGCCCGAACATGAAATGCTCCCCAGCCCACAAACAAACCCACCAGCAATTGAGTATAAGCCTTACTAGCTCAAAATGTTTCAGCACAACCTATAACCAAATTTTGACTGAAGGACAGGCAATGCAGATAAAAGGATGGCCTCTAGGCTTTTAAATAAAAACAAGGAAAAATGACGAGATAGAAGCAGTCCCACATTCACATTTTGAGGGGAAGCAGACTTCACAAAGAATAACAGCAACAACCTTTATAATAGAGTCAACAGCAAACACAGACTTGGTACATTATAATATCTAAAATGTCCAGTATTCAAAAAAAAAAAAAAGACAGAACCTTAAAGAAATATTTGATCTTAAGAGCATAACAACTAACAAGAAAAATTCAATAGAAGCACTCAACAGATTTTAGGTAACAGAAAAAAGAATTAGTGAAATTGAGAATTATTCAATCTGAAGATTAGAGAAAAAAGATAAACGAATAAACACAGCCCAGAAATCTATGGCACAAAATCAAATGTATTAAAGCACATGTGATAGGAGATGCACAAGAATAGAAGACAGAAATAAGGAAAGAAAAGATATTTTAAGGAATAATGGCCAAAACTTAAGATAACATACAAATCCAGGCATATCAGTGCACTCCAAATAAGAAAAATACAAATTTTATGCACAGAGAAGCACATCACAAACTGCTGAAAGACAAAGAGAAAAATATTAAAAGCAGCAAAAGTGACAATTCACATACAAGGGAATGTATAAGATTAAAAGTTGACTTACCTAAAATAATAAAGGCCAGAGGTAGTAGAATAACATATTCCAAGTAACAAAAGAAAATAAAAACTATTGGGCTGACCCCGTGGCTCACTCGGGAGACTGCAGCGCTGGGAGCGCCACTGGGCCGCAGGTTTGGATCCTATATAGGGATGGCCGGTGCGCTCACTGGCTAAGCGCGGTGCAGATGACACCAAGCCAAGGGTTGTGATCCCCTTACTGGTCACAAAAAAGAAAATAAAAACTATAATCAATAATTCTACATCCAGCAAATATATCCTTAAAAAATGAAGGTGAAATAAAGACATACAGATTTCATTGCCAGTAGATCAATCTTAAAAGAAATACTACATAGTTCAGGCTAAGTGGAACAAACACCGGATGATAACTCAAATCCACAGAAAAAATATGAAGAGTGGTAGATATGATAAAAATATGGGTAAATATAAAAACTTCTACAAAGATATTAGAATGTACAACATAATAATTACAACAATGTACTGTTGAGTTTACAACAAATAGTGTGATATATCTGACAATAGCACAAAAGATGAGGGAGAAGAATATTTATTAAAAATATTAATATTTACTGGGAAAGTTTCTATATTTACCAGAATTAAATGAATATTCTTCTAAAGTACACTGTGATGAGTTATAATGTGTATTGCAATCCCTGGAACAACCACTAAGAAAAAAACTTAAAAAAATGGCAAAAAAGAAATCAACAGAAGATTCCACATGGAACAACAAAAATACTTATTTAACACAAAAGACGGCAATATAGGAGGAAGTAAGATATAAAAAAGACATGAGACAAAGAGAAAGAAAAACCAGAACCGCACAGGTAAATCCAAAATTATAAATAATTATACACCTACTAAATATGAATGCAATAAACACCCTACTCAAAAGACAAAGAATAACAGACTTAAAAAATAAGAAAGACCCAAGAATATTCTGTCCACAAAAGACAAACCTTAGATTCAAAGACATAAATGTTGAAAAGGAAGGAAAAGGAGGAAATCTTGAAAGAAACTAGAGGGGGAAAAAATAACTTACCTGCAGTGGAGCAAGGATAAGAATTACAGAGGATTTCTCATCAAAATCCATGCAAGCAAGAAAAAAAAGAAAAAGGAGAAAATATTTAAAGCATTGAAAGAAAAAAACACCAACCTAGAATCCCATATTCAGAGAAATTATCCTTCTAATGTAAGAAGCAATAAAAACTTTCTCAACAAAAAAAAACAAGGAAATTCATCACCAGCTGAACTACCTTGCAAGAAATGTTCTTCAGGCAAAATGTAAGTTACATAGATCAAAAACTTCTATCTATATAAAGAATGGAAGAACAGGGAAAAAAAATAAACTTTATTTCTCTTATCCTTAATTTAGAAGATAACAACAGTTTAAAGTGATAATAGAATAATAGATAATGAAACCAGATACAAAAACTACACAATTGTATGATTCCATTTGTATAAAATATACAGAACAGGCAAGTTTATAAAAATAGAAAACAGATCAGTGAATGGGGAACAGAGAGGGAGGGGTAGAGTATCTGAGACTAACTGCAAATGGGTGGAAGGAAATATTTTGGTATGAGAAATGTTCTAAAATTGAATTGTGGTAATGGTTACACAACTCTATATATTTACTAAAAATCTTTGGATTTTACATTTGCAGTCAGTGAATTTTATGGTATGTAAATTATACCTCAACGAAGCTATTCTGAAAAAAAAAAAGAGATCAGGTAGAAGAAAGAAATACAGGGCCGAGCCCGTGGCACACTCGGGAGAGTGCGGCACTGGGAGCGCAGCAGCACTCCCGCTGCGGGTTCGGATCCTATATCGGAATGACCGGTGCGCTCACAGCACTCAATGGCTGAGCGCGGTGCGGCCGGTCTCAAAAAGGACCAAAAAAAAAAAAGAAAGAAGAAAGAAATACAGTGCAGGTTGGGATAAGTAGGATAAATGGTTCAGCCAACTGTTAGAAAGAAGTATATTAATAGGCAAGCAAGAAGACAAGAGAAATTAAGTGTCTTGACAGCTACACCAACCTTAAACTGTCTATCCCTGCTCTCATTGTAAGGCAGGGAAAAAAAAATACTCTTCACTTGTGTAAGCAACTGTTGTGAGGTTTTCATTACAAAAAGTCTAACAGTAGACTAATTCTTACAGTATTTGCTATCAAAAAAGGGAGAGAAGGAGAAGAGCAGGACAGGAGAAAGGGAGTTCTTTTGAAAAATCCTTAAATATATAAGGCACACCAACTTAGAGCCTTTATTTCTTGTCCTTAGAAATAAATCTTCAGAGAAAGTACTAATAATATCACAAGACCATGAAAAAAATATATAAAACTAGTGTGTCCCAACAGCAATCCAAAGAAAATTATATTATTGACTAGAGGTCCTGAATAATATTATGCATGAAAGAAGACTGTTTGATAAATTAACCTCTAGAAAGTAGTTAAAAAGACCACATTACAAGAACTAAAATGATAAATATTTGAGATAGGAATATGTTAAAATTTATCTACAAAAAGTGATCAAAAATGAACTTATTCATGCCTTTTGCTCAAGTATGTCAAATGTGTTTTTTTCACAGAATTATCTTTCAGAAAAAGAAAGTTGCCTCTTATCAGAATCCTAACCAAGGTTCTATTGATGTTAAAGAGCACTCTACCAACATATTTTATTTTGAATCAAAAAGTAAAATTTGGGAATGATACACTAGCCTGAATTGACCTCAGTCAATACTAGCATTGGAAGCTTACAAAGGTCACCTGACAAAATTTTTTTTTAGAAAAAGAGAGAAGCAACAAGAAAATTAAAATACAGGTTTAGTAGTTATTCCAGGAAAATTACTTTACAATTCCAAATGCTAGATGTTACTGTAAAAAGTTAAAATGAAATATATCAAAATACTTATAATGTGAATACCATAAGTAATGAGTACTTAGGGCTTGGGGAAAAAAATGATTTCATTAAAATGAGGCTGTACCTCAAACAATCAAGAAGGATTAAAGATTATATACCCTGAAAAATCATGTTTGATATTTTAAAAATAGCTCTAGCATTGATGAAGACACTGAAGTCAGGTGCATGTGAACAATTTGAAAATATTCATACAATTTAAATGAAAAAATAGAAATAATTACTATTACTAAATTGCTATGATTTAAATGTATATAACTAAATTAATAAAATATTGTGGGTAGACATTTCACAAATCTATATCCCTAAGTTTTTACATTCACCTTGGTAAAAAACTTTTTCAAATCTTCTCACCTGATAAATGAAATTTGCCTTATACTCAGGGACAATATATTCAGACATATACAGCAACTTAGAAACATAAGACGAAAAATATTTTTTCCTACATCAACAGAAACAGCCATTAAGTCTTCTTTACAAATTATGTTGGCATATTAAATTAGGCAGTATTAATTTAAAAAGCTGACTATGCCACACACATTGTAATTTATAGAACAAATCTAGAGAATATTCATTTTAAGATCTAAAGTTCATGTCACTATTAAGGAATTTAAAATGACATCAAAAATATCCTTTTTCTTAAATCTTTTCCTTTCATGCACAGGAAAAGGAAAATAATTCTCTCTCCCACACTTATACGCAAATAAATATAGGCACATATTCTTCCACATACAAGTGCAATGTTTTTATTGTAAGCCTTAAAATCATCTTAACATTGTTTGTTGTCTACCAGGGCAGTTAATTGACATTTACAGAATTTAAAAAATATGTGAAAAAAATTGATATAGTAAGGAATTATAATTAGGGGAAATTTAGTTAATATCCAGCCTCTTAGTGTCATTCTTCAATGTCTAATACCTTTTCCTTTGAACACTCATATTGGGGTAGATTACATTATCCACAATCTACATCCACAACATTACTATTGTCTTTACTGGGTGAAGTGTACTTTGCTACCTCCTAACTTCAAATTGACCACAGGACTTTTTTTGCCAATGACACATGGGCAGAAGTGACAAAATGTGCCAGTTAAAAGCCTAGGCCTTGGGCCGACCCCGTGGCACACTCGGGAGGGTGCAGCACTGGGAGCACAGAGGCGTTCCCGCTGCGGGTTCAGATCCTATATAGGGATGGCCGGTGCGCTCACTGGCTGAGTGCGGTGTGGGCGACACCACACCAAGGGTTGTGATCCCCTTACCAGTCACAAAAAAAGGCAAAAAAAAAAAAAAAAAAAAAGCCTAGGCCTTAAGAGTACTTAAAAGATCCTCTGGGGAATCTGCCATCCCCACAAACAGAGCACCCAGTGTGATATGATATTGTGCAAACCCCAATTTATAGCCACCTGCTCAGAAGCACTGGTAAAAAAAACTGGAGCTTGTGATTGTCATCAGAAGGGTGGCGGGGAGCAGTCTTGGAGACTGAGCCTACTCCAGGTAAATAGTGTCAGAATTGGAAGACACCCAGCTATGGAAATGCTTGGTGTATGGAGGAAAAACCACACATTTGGTCATAGAAGTTGGTCTTCTGTGTTGGAAATCAACCCCCAATATGGTGGTAGAAGGTGGGACCTTTTAGAGGTGACTGGATCACAGGGACAGTGCCCTCATGAATGGACTGATTTATTCATGGAGTAATGGTTGATGGTTTGATGGTTGTCATGGGTGTGGTTCTGGTGGCTTTGTAATAAGAGCAAGTGAGAACGTTAGCTCTCCAGTTCTTGCCATTTTTTACCATGTGATACCCTGCATCACCATGGGTTTCTATAGAGAGTTCCCAAAATAGAACAAGGCCCTCACCAGATGCAACCCCTGGACTGGGGACTTTCCAGCCTCAAAAACTGCAAGAAATAAATTTTGTTTCTTTATAAATTACCGAGTAACAGGTTTTCTGTTATAAGCAACAGAAAACGGACTAACACAATGATTGCTACTGAGTAACAGCAGAGGAAAAACAATTCACTGTGTGTTTTTCCCTAACACCTAGACAGCCCCATAGTCCAAAAACAAAGATGAAAATCATTTGGAGTAGAGCCACCTAGCCTACTCCCACATATGTAACAAGAAGCAGAGCTGCCAACTCATATACAATAATTGTCACCACTAAGTTCTGGGTTATTTGTTATGTAGCAATAGCAAAATAGGTTACAGATAGATTATTCTCTTTGACACCAACGCTGAAACATGAATAATATAAAATAGTTCTCTTTCCACAAAATCAATTTCCAAACTTACAACCAAAGAAGAATAAAATCATTAAGGTAAACACACCACCGAAAAAAATTAGATCCTTCCTTTGACTACCCCTCATACTTATATGCAATCATAGTCCTGCTGCAGTTAACAAACAACAAAGAATCAGAGGCTCAAATAATTTATATTTTATAATTCCACACTTTTAGAAATAAAAGAGGAAAACTGCAGTTAATAACGGCAAATCTTCCAAAATGTGAAAATTCAATCAAACTTGAATGGCAAATGGTGAGTTTTTCCATTGATCAGCATATAAACATGTCGTTTGTAAATCTGACTAAAAGTGTAAAGGAAAAAAAACCACATCATCTAACATAAAAGGTCATTAAAAACTCCTTAGAACATTTTTTAAATGAAGGACTAAATAAACTGGAGGTCATTTAAAATACAATCTCCAAATTTCAACCACGTCACATTCTTACATAAGTTAACTGACATATGAATTTTTTTCCCATTCTAAATAATTATGCGAATGTATAGTAGGCCTACTTTTCAAAACGGATTTAAACTACAACAAAGGCACACATAAAACAAAAACCAAATTTCTTCAACAAAATTAAAATGTTAGATAACTAAGAAGATAGTGGTGGCATTTTCTAAAAGAAAATTATTTCAGATAACCTAGGTTGGGTTGATTAATTGAACATGGATCTTTATTCTGAACATCATGCTACCCAAAATTAAAAAGAAAGCATACTAGCTATAAGGCTTCTATTTTGTTACCAAATAAAATGAAGCACCGTAGTTCATCAGGAAAACGTAACCTATTTCCAAAAGGACAGTGTCATGCAGGGCTTTATGAAAGAGAAAATCAACATTATAACTGAAGGGATCAACTAGGGACAAATAAGAAAAACCTGAGTGTGGCCGGCCCGGTGGCGCACTGCGCTAGTGCGCTGCTTGGGAAGCGCGGCGGCGCTCCCGCTGAGGGTTCGGATCCCACATACAGACCGGTTCCCGCTCACTGGCTGAGCGAGGTGCGGGGGCAACACCGAGGGTTGCGATCCCGTTGCCGGTCCCGGTCCGGTACGGGGGCGACACTGAGGGTTGCGATCCGTTGCCAGACACGGAAAAAGACAAAAAAAAAAGAAAAAGAAAAACCTGAGTGTATCATAAATCCCATCACCACAGCTGAAAAAAAGAAAGCTGAGCAGTATATTCTGTGTTTCAGAGAATGCAAATTACAAAAACATGTTAAAAAGTGTAGTTAAAACAAAGGATACTGAATAAACTGTATCTGGGAAATGATGAATAACAAAATTAAATCATTTCTTTACTATAGGACTGCTCAGAGTCTTTATTATGGTACATACACTATTAGGCACCAAAAATATTACATCTCTCACCGAGGGTTGTGATCCCGTTGCCGGTCCCCGGTCCGGTACGGGGGCGACACTGAGGGTTGCGATCCGTTGCCAGACACGGAAAAAGACAAAAAAAAAAGAAAAAGAAAAACCTGAGTGTATCATAAATCCCATCACCACAGCTGAAAAAAAGAAAGCTGAGCAGTATATTCTGTGTTTCAGAGAATGCAAATTACAAAAACATGTTAAAAAGTGTAGTTAAAACAAAGGATACTGAATAAACTGTATCTGGGAAATGATGAATAACAAAATTAAATCATTTCTTTACTATAGGACTGCTCAGAGTCTTTATTATGGTACATACACTATTAGGCACCAAAAATATTACATCTCTCACTTACTTAACTTTAGCAACTTTTTTCTCTAGGAGCATTTGAAGGTAAACCTTACTCAGAACGTGTATTAGAAAATAGTAATGTAGAGGAACTACTAGTTCCTCAGACTATACCATGTTAGTCATTATAGTTATTAGTATTATTGTCTTATTATAATTATCTTGAGAGTCTGCTAAGTGCTGAGAATTAGGCACATACTTTATTTCTACTTAAACATAACTATTTGTCAATTCCTAAAAGCTCAAATTATCCCCTCACCTTTGTATTCTTAACAAAGACAATACCATCTGCAAAAAAGCCCTTACCCAATCTGCCAGGTAAACAACTAGTCAACCTTCAAGCTCAGCAATATCTTCAATTTACTGCACTTATCACATTATAAATTTAATTGTTTGCTTTACACATCTGCCTCCCATATGAGACAGATACCACTCAATAAAGCTGTTTAAAATGATCGGTAAATTTGCAATGGTTTTTAATATATTCAGAGCTGGGTGGGAGCGCCACCGCGCTTCCCAAGCGGCGCACTACAGCAGTGCGCCACCGGGCCAGCCCTAATTTCAGAACATTTTCACCACCCCAAAAATAAACCCCGTACCTATTAGTAGTCATTCCACCATCCTGACCCCACTCCCTCCCTTCCCCCAGCCCTAGGCAACCATGAATCTATTTTGTTTCTATAGATTTACCTATCTCAAATAAATGAAGTCATACAATATGTGGTCTTTTTTTTTTTTTTTTTTTCCTTTCCTTTTTGTCTTTTTTCGTGTCCGGCAACGGATCGCAACCCTCAGGGTAGCCCCCGGACCGGACCGGGACTGGCAACGGGATCGCAGCCCTCGGTGTTGTTCCCGCGCCTCGCTCAGCCAGTGAGCGGGACCCGGTCTGTATGTGGGATCCGAACCCTTGGCGGGAGCGCCACCGCACTCTCAAGCGGCGCACTGTAGCAGTGCGCCACCGGGCTGGCCCACAATATGTGGTCTTGATTGCCTTCTTTAACTTAGCTTAATGTTTTTGAGGTTCATCCATGTTTTAGCATGTATCATTAACTCATTCCTTTTTGTCAAATAATATTCCATTGTAGGACTACTCCACATTTACAGTCCATTCATCAGGTAATAGATATTTGGGCTGTTTCCACTTTTTGACTATTATATGAATAATGTTACTATGAACTCCGTGTACAAATTTTGGTGTGGACTTTCATTTTCATTTCTCTTCAATCTGCTTCACTAGGAGTGGAATGGCTGGGTCACATGATAAATCTACATTCAACTTTTTGAGGAAATGCCAAAATGTTTTCCAACGCAGCTGCACCATTTTACATTCCCATTAACAATATAAGACAGTTTGAATTTCTCCACATCATCCACTGTTGTTGTCTTTTCGATCACAGCAATCATTGTGAAGTAGTATATCACTGTGATTTTGAGATGCATTTCCCTGATGGTTAATGATATTAAGCATCTGTAAATCTTGTTTTGAGAAATGATATTCAGATTCTTTGACCATTTAATTGAGTTGTCGTTTTATTGCTGACTTGTAAGAGATCTTCATATATTCCAGATACAAGTAATTTATCAGACAGATGACTTATGAAAATTTTCTTCCATTCGTTGAATTGTCTTTTCACTTTCTTAATGCCCGTTAAAGTACAAAAACTTTTAATTCTGATGAGGTCCGACTTTTTTTTTTGGTAGCTTGTGCTTTTGATGTCATATTTAAGAATGCTAACCTAAGAAAGCCTAACCTAAGGTTGTGAACATTTACTCCTGTATTTCTTTCCAAGAATTATATAGTTTTAGCTCTTACATTTTGAGTTAAAATTTGTGTATGGCATGAGGAAGGGGTCCAAATTCTTTCCTTTGTATGTTGTCCCAGCACCATTTGGTGAAACAGCTATTCTTTCCTATTGAATTTTTTCAGAACCACTGTCAAAAATCAATTTATCATAAATGTGAGGGCTTATTTCTGAACTCAATTCTATTCCATAGACCTGTATGTCTGTTCTTATGCCAGTACCATCTACATTGATTACTGCAGCATTATAGTAAGTTTTAAATCAATAAATGTGAGCTCTCTAACTTTGTTCTTGTCAAGATTGTGTTGGCTACTTTGGGCCCCATATGACCCAGACTTCGAGTCACTTGCATGCCAGAATGTGGCATTTCCATATGATTTTTAAAATCAGCCTGTTTCTATAAAAAAGCAGGTGGTATTTTGATATCAACTATACTGAATCTGTATATCAAGTTTGAGTATACTGCTACCTTAACAATATTAAGTTTTCCACTATAGAACATGGGATATCTCTCCATTTATTTGGTTCTTCCTTCTTTCAACATTTTGTAGATTTCAGTAGACGCATCCTTTGGTTAAACTTATTCCTATGTATTTTATTCTTTTAGATGCTATTTTAAATTGTATCATTTTCTTAATTTCACTTTCAGATTGTATGTTGCTAGTGTATAGAAATACAACTGATTTTTATATATTAATCTTGTATCCTGCAACCCTGAACTTATTTATTAGCTCTAATAGTTTTTTGTGGATTCCTTAGGATTGTCTATCTACAAGATCGTGTCATCTTCAAACACAGAGAGTTTTTACTTCTTCTTTTCCAATTTGAATGCCTTTTGTCTCATTTTCTTACCTTAATGCCCTGACTAAAACCTCAAGCACTATGGTGAATACACATGGCAAGAGAACACATCATTTTCTTGTTCTTAATCCTAAAGGGAAAGCCATCAGTCTTTCTCCATCAAGTATGACACAAGCTGTACATTTTTTTCAGATATATATATATTTTTAATCAAGTTGAGGAAGCTTCCTTCTATTTCTAGTTTGTTGAATGCTTTTACTTTGAAAAGGTGTTGGATTTTGCCAAATGTTATTTTTTGAGTCTATGGAGATGATCATGTGGTTTTGCCCTTTATTCTACTGATAAGGTATATTACATTGATTTCTGGATGTTGAACCAACTTTGCATTCCAGGGATAAATCCTACTTGATCTTGGTATATAATCTTTTCTATATGTTGCTAGTATTTTGTTGAAGACCTCTGTGCCTACATTCATAAGAGATATTAGTCTGTAGTTCTCTTTTGATTTCTGTTTTCAGAATCACAGTAATACTAACTTCATAAAATGAACTGAGAAATAGGGAACTGGAGGACTCAGTGACTGGAAGAGAACATGAGGGGAGGTTCTGAGATGAAGGTTGTGCTTCTTGGTCCACATGTTGGTTTCATGGGTGTGTTCAGGTTGTAAAAATTCATTGACCTGTATACTTAACGATTTGTGTTCTTTTTGAGATGTTTTACTTCATTTTTTTTTTAGAAAAAGAAAAAAATCACTATGACATGTTTCTAAATTTATTCTTATAAAAATCCTTTTTAAAATTACCTATTAGAGGTTCTACAAAATGACTGTTAGTACTCACCTAAAGTGTCATGGTTCTGAAAGATAAGGAAAGAATGAGGAACTATCACAGATCAAAAAACACTAAGAAGACAGAACCCCTAAAAGCAATGTGGAATGCTAGACTGATTCCTGGAAGAGAAAAAAATGACACTAGGGGGAAACCCGGTGAAATTTAAATAAGACTTGTAATTAGTTAAAAGTATTAGAAAAATGTCATTTCCTGGTTTTGATGTGTGCAATGGTTAGGTAAGTTAACATTATGGAAAGCTGGGTAAAGAGTATACATGAATTCTCCATACTATTTTTGCAGCTTTTCTGACAATTAATTTCAAAATAAAGTCTTTAAAATATTATTTTGAGACTAAATAATATATTTACCTAGTTCAATATTAAGTTAAAAATTTTTTAAAAAGAAATACAGACTGAAAAGTCTCTGTCCTATCACTGTCTGCCAGCCCTCCAGTTCCCTTACCAACAGGTAAGCCATATTAACTATTTTTGTATATCATTCTAGATATTTTTTATGTACATGCAAGCAAACACATACATGGTGGGTATATATATTATTTCCCCCCAGAAATAGCTTATTCATAAAGGAATTCCAGTCATATAATTTATGCTAAGAATACACTGAAAGATTCTGCTACAGGGATATATGCTGCATTACTGTTGATTATACTAAAAATTTAAACAAATTTAAACAAACATAAATAAACAGCCTAAAAGTTTAATGAAAACAGTGTTTGAATAAATATACTATGCAGGCATATAAATAGGATAATATAGCACAACTAAGTTGGGTTTATTTCAGAAATTCCAGTGCCATTTAACATTCAAAAGTTAAGTTAAAAAAAAATTATGCAGCTTTTTAAAATTATAATATAGAAATACATTTACTAATACAGAAAATAAGTTCATACTTACTGAGTTTTGGAAAAAAGAAAAGGAAACAAAATGATCAAATGCTATATTTATTAGTCCACTTCTGTTGATTATAACAAAACACCTGGAACTGGGAAATTTATCACTTATAGTTTCAGAGCCTGGGAAGTCCAAAGTCCAGGGAACACAGATGGTGAGGGTTTCCTTTGGAAGTGGTTTATAGCAATGCAGAGGTCTCACACGGCAGAAAATAGCAGAGAGAAACTAATCTTCTCATGTGCTATCTTTTTTAAAGCCCTCAGAACCATACCCCTAATCACCATTATTAATCTATTCATTATGGCATGATCCTACAATCTAATCACCTTTTCAAAGCCCCACCTTTCAGTTACCATAATAGGATTTCCCTACAGTAACAGTGGGAATAAAGCTTCTAATATATGAACTTTGGGGGACACAATTCTATCCACAGTACTACGTGAAGAAAAAAGAAAATTATGCACTGAAAAAATAATTGTTCAGTTGCCTTTGTTGGTTTTCGAGAGACATGAGACAGACTACAATGATGGCCCCAATTCTTCACTTTTCCCCATACCTGTATCCTTTTCCAGGTGACTTTGCAATTCCTCTCACTAATGACACAGTGTCTATTTCCCACTCCTTGAACTTAAGTTGGCTTTGTGATTTACTGTGGCCAACAAATTAAAGTAGAAGTGATGGTGCACTGGCTACAAGATCAGGCTTCAAAATCCACTGCATTTTTTGTACTTCATTATACTTCTGCTATCATCATGAGACATACCTGAGCTAGCCTGCTGAAAGATAAAAGAGAGTAAAAGCAAGTCAACCAGTTATTCCAGCTGAGGCCATCCTAGTCAGCAGAGCTACCTACCTGACCATCACAGACACATAAGCAATAAACACTACTGTATGAGAAAGAGATTTTGGAGTTTTGTTTTTTTTTTTTTTTTTGTCTTTTTCCGTGTCCGGCAATGGATCGCAACCCCCAGTGTCGCCCCCACACCGGACCGGGACCGGCAATGGGATCGCAGCCCTCGGTGTTGCTCCCACGCCTCGCTCAGCCAGTGAGCGGGAACCGGTCTGTATGTGGGATCCGAACCCTCGGCGGGAGCGCCGCTGCACTTCCCAAGCAGCGCACTATAGCAGTGCGCCACCGGGCCGGCCCCAATTTTGGAGTTTTTTGTGATACAGCATTATTGGTAGCAATGGATAACTGATACAAGATACTTAACTATTTACTACTTAGTACTTTGGTCATCAGAAACTATTTTTTAATAACAATATCTCTAAAGACAGAAAACATTTCTACTCTCTGTAAGTTTTTCTTACGATTCCACATTTATATAAAACTCTTTATCCAATGTATATTAAACTCTTTAATCCAATGCAACATTATTTAATAATCATTTATTCTTGCCTGTTATTCTTTTATTAAATTCTTAAATGTAACTACATCTATTTTGGGACTCTACATTTTAGCCCACTGATCTCAAAATATTTTAATTATTATTGAGATAAATTCTAATACCTCATAAAAATACTTCTCTCTAGTAGAATTATCTTTCTAAATTATATACAACTTTTTTATATGATTTTTTAACAACATTATAACTACTTTTCCTTTACAAAGAAAAGGAGACTTGGGTCAGAGAATAATTATCTAGAACTAGCCCTTCTGATATGTCTGGAATCCTCAGGCTAAAATAAATGTACAGGTTGATATGAGAGACAACCTAGAAGAAAAGGAAATTCAGACACCAGTGAAAACAGATAACAATTGGTGGGATAGTTATTTCTTATCTCTACTACCTAAACCTCCTATCACAAGTGGATCTGGAGGGCCAGAAACCCTCCAGACCTATAGAATGATATATGGTGAAGCAACAGGCCTTCAAGCAGGTAGGGATTACATGGCTCTGAATAGATCGTTAGCGTACATGGACTCAGGAGAACACAATTTTTCATAGAATTCCATACTCTGTGTGTAGAGATTTACACACAAAATTCCAAACACTATTTGGCTCTCCCATCAGGAAATATAAATTAATAATACTCAAGTCTTTCATTAACTATGGTACGAAGTACAAATCACATACTGAACTTTTTAAGTATAAACTGCTGCCTTTCAAAATTCCATCAGTTTTATTTCATAAAAGTATTAGAAACTATGAAAATAATTGGGTCAGAATTTGTAATTTGAAAATGTTTGGGCAAAGAAAAAGCCCACTATGACTAAAACAAGATGGCAAATGACTTCATCTTCTTTTGGAAAATGACCTCATTATGACAACTGGCTAACCAACAAGCTTCCAAAGCCACTAACAGTAGCTTACAAAGTCACAGCTGTTACTTTTTTAACAACTAAATGTTGGTTTCATTTTAAATGTCATTGCAAAAGAACTAATGATTTCTTCGAAGCACTACAATTTATGAGCAAGAAGTACATTGAAGAGAATACAATGAGAAGTCTGTGACTTGTTCAATAAAAATGATTGCAAAGAATGACAGAACAATCAGTTAAAAAACACTTGACTGTGGCATGCTTGGACAACAAGCAGACATAGTTTGGAGCACTGTAAATCATTCATGAATAAGTCATTAAACACAAAAAGTGCTTATTCTGACCTTCAAGCAACATAGACACCATTCAGAGTAGGTATGATATAAAATTTTTGATAACTAGCTTATTTCAAAAAAAATTTTTGAACAATATTTTTGGAAAAAATTAATTCATGAAATTTAAAACTCTCAAATCTTAAGTACAATGGAAAAAACTGTCACTCAAATTTTTGTTTTTAATTCTCAATTAAAATTCTTGTGCTCCTTAGTGGTTACCACCATCTATACTATTAAAAAGTTTTAAAAACAGCCTTCAAATATCTAATATCCCTTTACCAAAAATAATTGATTAATTACACCAAACTAAGGTACATCAGCACAATGGAATGCCATGTGACCATTAAGCATTACACTGAAGAGAATACTTATAAACAATATAAAATGTTATTTGATGCGAAAAAAATCAAACCACTTGTAGAGTTTACGTGTATATATGTGCATGTACAATACACACATATATAAAAGCTTTTGCAGTGATAAAGATGTTATCTCCAGTCCCGAACTCTCTCCAGACTCACATCCAACTGCCTGATTTATATTCCAACTTGATTATCTAATAGGTACCTCAAACTTAAACAAAACTCAACTCCTAATATTCCTGCTCTACTTGAACTTCAATACAGCTAATGGCAATCTCTATTCTTTCAACTGTCAAAGACAACAACCTTGGAATTTTTAACTCCTCCTTTCCTTTCAAACCCCATACCCAATCTCTCAGCAAATCCTGCTGACTCTACCTTTTAAATATGTCCAGAATCTAACTGTGTCTCACCACCTCTTCTACTGATACCATCTTGGACCATGCTACCTCTCACTTTGATTTCTACAACTGCCTCTTGACAGGTCTCCTTCCTCTACTCTCACCGCACTATTTCCAACATAGCAGCAAATGATACTGTTAACTGAAGTCACGTCCTTCTTCTGCTTAATAGCCTGTGATGGTTCCCCATTTTACCAAGCAAAAGTAAATACCATACACCGGTGTACAGGGCTCTACAAGATAGAGCCCCTCATATGTCTTTGATCTCATCTTCTACTACATTCTGCAACCCATTCCCACACACTCCGTTAGGATAAATGTTAATGAAGCTAAAGGTAGAGATTAATTTTGACTTAAAAGTAGACCAAGGAAACTGATACACAGATTACTTCCCTCAAAACAGTGGAGGACTTAAGGATAACATAAGCATGGTATAAAAAGTCTTTGATTATCTAAATCCATCCAATTCCTAGCCTAATCACCCACCAATTTCTCATGCATACTGGCTAAATGCCAAGTATACAAACTATAGTTCCCTCAAAGTACCATGATCTCCCAAGTCTCTGCAGTACTGGATTCCGGAATTCCCAACCTTGTCTCAATTAGTGTCTGTACAACAACTGCCATTTGTCCCACAACCCTCTCCTCTCTTCCCAACCCTGGTCCTCCATGAGTCTTGAGATACGGTGTAGTATAGTGGTTAAATACACAGATTTGGAGGCCAAAGTGCCTGGATTTGAATCCTTGCTCAAATTGAACTAAATCATGTATCATTCTGGCCAAGTTCTTATCCCTCTGTGCCATAGCTTCCTTATTTATAAACTGTGGATAACAATGGTGGCTATCTAAAAGGGTTGTTGAGATATGAGTCATATATATAAAACCTTAAAAGAGAATGAGCAATGTAAGATATACTTTATTAGCTATAATTACTACCTTCCTTAAGATTCAGTTTAAGCCCAACTCAGTCTAATTAAACACCACTCCTGTGTCATCCTTATGTTGCTTTGGTCATCTATTTACCCCTTAATACATTCTAATGTCCTTTTTACCTGTTCTTTATCTCCAGTCCTAAGCACAATTACTACCCTATTGTATACTTAAGAATAATTCAGTAATATGAAAGAATGAAAAATTAAAATCATAAAGAATACAATGATTCCAAGGCACATGGTTTTCCATATAGAAAATATATAAATGAGCATGGCTATCAAGCATGGTGGAAGAAATTATATACTGCGCAAAAACACCTGGCTGAGAGAGCAATTAAGGGCTGAACCACTGTATTAGTCCGTTTTGTGTTGCTACAACAGAAATACCTGAGACTGGGTAATTTATAAAGAACAGAGGTTTATTTGGCTTATGATTCTGGGACAGCTGCATCTGGCACGGGCCTCAGGTGGCTTCTACTCCTGGTGGAAAGTGGCAGGCAGCCAGCCAGTGAGTACAAGCAGATCAGATGGCGAAAGGAAGCAAGAGAGAGGAAGAGGAGGTGCCAGGGTCTATTAAACAACCAGCTCTCACAGGAACTAACAGAGCGAGAACTCACTCATTACTCCCCGCTTCCCCAGGGAGCGTATTAATCCATTCATAAGGGATCCGCCCCTATGACTCAATCAATTTCCAACACTGCCACAGTGGGGATCAAATTTCCACATGAGTTTTGGAGGGAACAACACATCCAAACTCCATCAACCACCTAATCGTGCACCTTCATGTGAGGCACAATAAACTGGAAGAAGGGATCGCTTTTTAAAAAAGAGGAGGTGCCAGGGTCTATTAAACAACCAGCTCTCACAGGAACTAACAGAGCGAGAACTAACTCATTACTCCCCGCTTCCCCAGGGAGCGTATTAATCCATTCATAAGGGATCCGCCCCCCCACCTTTTACTCACTGCAACTAAGTTTCCTGATTAATAAGTGACATTAGTTGGCTCATGTTTCTGAAACGGGCAGGACTAACCTATCGAGAGGCTACAAAGAGTGGAAGTTCTTTGTTTTTCTTCCTTCTGTGCTCTACACTCTCACAAGATAACAGGCCTAAATAAGTTTGTCTATGATAGGTAACGCTTTCCCTCAAATCAGAAATAGTTCTTGAGAACTAAAGGCAGTGAGGGTAGGCCAAAAATGTGGGAAAAATTTTTAGGCACAGTGATAGAACCCCATTTTCCAATCAGCTTATCAGCAAAAAAAAAAAAAAAAAAAGTTATTTTAATTGCAACTTGCCTATCTCCTGTCTTATTTTTCAATTGATTCTGAACATGTGAAAAGGAAGGAATGTTACTTATTCATTCGCTTAAAACATGAACTGATTATGAAGTGTCCATTGTAGATGAGGGAAAACTAATTGCAGAATTCCTAATGGCTTCACCCAGAATGGTTAACCGTCAGATAAAAGATATGGGCAGATAATTAACATTATTTCATGCATTATCAATTTTCTCCCATGTGAAAATGTAATGTTTTATAACAAACTGGTTAAACATTCCTAAGTATTTTTTAAATGGTTATTGCCACTAACACCTTTCATATTCATAAAAAACAAACTACACTTAAAAATGGCTAACAAAAATAAGTGAATGGAAAATTGGACTCCAAAGTAACCAGATCTAGATTATCTGAAATGTACTTTATAAAGGAGTAGTAGCTATTTAGCTGAAGTAACTCACTTCAAATTAAGTGATTTATATCAGATTTCATTTTAGTTTTGAATATCTTTAAAAATTTATGACATAAGAGTGCATTACATATTTGTACACCAATGTTTATGGCAGCATTATTCACAATAGCCAGAAGTTCGAAAAACCTAAGTGTCTCTTGGCAGATGAATGGATAAACAAAATACAAGGTATTCAGCCTTAGGAAGGAGGAAATTCTGAAACACACTTGAATATGGATGAACTTGAAGACGTTATGCTAAGTGAAATAAGCCAGTCAGAAAAGGACAAATATTGTATGATTCTACCTATAGGAGGTGTTTAGAGCAGAAAAGTTCATAGAAACAGAAAGTAGAATGGTTGTTGCCGGAGGCTGGACGGAGAGGGGTGGGAATGAGGAGTTATTGTTTAATCAGTGCTGAGTTTCAGTTTAGGAAGATGAAAAAGTTCTGAAGACGAATAGTGGTGATGGTTGCACAAGAATGTGAATGTACTTAATGCCAATGAACTCTATACTTAAAAATGGTTAAAATGGTTAATTTAATGTTGTGTGTGTGTATCACCACAATCTAAAAAAGGGTAAGACCATTAATAAATTTAAATCAACTTTTTCTTATTTCTAAAAATAAAGTGCAACTTCCCAACTTTAACTGATTTATCCTAATAATTACTTGTATATCTTGTAACTTTTTTAAAATGTTAAAAATTAACTTTGTACACTAAATATAATACATATTCAGAGTTTGTTCTATTGCATACTTCTTTCCTAAAATTTTACCTTTATGGCTGATAATAGCTAATAGCTATATCTGCCTTTAAAAGATTCTAGATTAACATGATTAACGCACATTTATTTTATGAAAGTATGAGGCTTCACACACTCATTTCCTACCAGAATTTATCTAATCCTATTTTCTTAAGAGAATCCTGGTGCTGCCATTAGCTAGTGTCTGAGTTCACCCAATTTATCTTGCACATCTACCTTCAGCTCCTCAACTTTTACAATACAACATCAAATCTATTCCAGCTCAATCTCAAAGCATAAATCAATACATACTTGACAACCAAGAAGGGCTGAACTCTATGTTGTACCTTTCAGGGAATATTACTCAGAACTAAAAGTTACAACATTTATTAAGAGAGACTTAAGAATATATAGTTTGTCAACCAGAAACAGTGAGAAGATTGCTTTTTTAATGAAAAAAAAATCACATATTCAAACATAATAACTATGCTACATCAATGAAGAATATAGACAGCAATAACTACTATGCACTGTATAATGTTTTAAAATGTATTTGTACTTTATTATCCACAATATTTACACACAAAAGAGACATAGTAGCATGCATATTTAGCCAAACATTTTTCAACCAACATGTAATAATCTGAGCACTATTTATAAATTCATTGATTCCTTGCAATAATCAAGCAGTGGGATACTTTAAGATACTCTTAAAATTCACCCCATGATAAAGACAAACCATTAGAAAGGACACAACTTTTGGCCCATGCTCTGTGCATCAACCCATCTTTCTACCTACTATCCCCCCCTTCCACTGAACCAATATTAAAAGATCATATGAGACTCAGTCTTACATGTACATTCTGCATTTGATACAGGTGATATAAATGAAATTATATAGTGTCTTCCCTACAGGATCCATAGGAGATATTTCTTTCTAGTCTCAGCATCAGGAAAGGATGAGTAACATACTACTTTTAATGTTATAAGAAACGAAATGTTAAAACATGGTGTTTCCTAATGTGTTTTTCATATTCCATCTTAAGCAATTTTGCATATCAGCATACTTCTGCATTCCCATTTGCCTAATATTTTTTCAAATATCAACTCTTTTCTTACTTAAATTTCAAATGAAATCTTTTTAACACTACCATAAATTTCTAGAATCACATATTATAAATAAAAGAGAACTGTAAAAATAAGAACCAAAACAAGATACTAAATTCTAATGATAAACTGCTACTTGCTCTTTGTTAAAACTTTTCATGTTAAAAAATTTTAATTATGGATTACTTTAAAGAGACAAAGCATTACTGAGAATATAACAGAAAGCCATCATCCACCTTTCTTTTTTCAAATAAAACATTTGAGAGTTGAAATCCCTTTCGTACTATCTTCCCTGGCCCTCTCTCCTTCCTTTTTTAGAGATATGTTATCTTTCTTACCCATGTTTTGGTATATTTTCTCATGTACGATATATAGAACAATTTTGTTTCTCAATTTGCCATCAATGATGTCATACTGTACACGTCTTTCTACAATTTTTTTTTCACTCCGCTTTGTTTTAAAAATATATCCACTCAGGTTAATCTGTCTGAACTTAGTTCATTTAAACTGCCCTATAGAAACCATGGTATGCATTCGTTTCTACTTATTTACCCTTTTCCTTATTTGGTATTTGGATTATTTTTTATTTTTGATATCATAAGTAATGCTGCAATGAATGCTTTATGTATATTTCTTTGTGCTCAATTTCCTTGTCCTATAAGTGAGGTTCTTATGTTTACTGACTATTTAGCAAAGGGTTGGAAGCTTAAAACCCAAACTTCCATCCAAGCTTTAAAGAGAAGAATAAACAGAATAGTACATTTCACATACAAACCTGACTTTTGATACCATCATATTTTCCTATCATTATACTTCATTTGCTTCATTTTATTATTCATTTAAAATCTATTATATTTTGCAATACTGTTTACACTTTTTAAACTTACTTTAAATTATTTTTAGAACAAGGAAGGGTATAAACAGTGCAGTTTTCATGAAAATGTCAATTAAAATCTGTCATACAGTCCTGGATCTGGGAATTACACATACTATGGTATTTGAATCACTTAATTCTGGTATCCTGGTGATTCTCAAGGATCTCATAAAATGGAGGAGGAGAGGGAGTGTGTAATATTTTGCTCTCACAACTACCATGTAAATTTTAAGAAAGTAAACAATAAAACACTATATAATTATTACTGGTATCATATGAAAAAGATATTAGACTGATAATTTATTGAGAGTTATGATTTTCTTTTTACACAAGTCTTACAAAAACTAAGAACAGACCTATCATTTAAATCCAATTTCACTTTGAACTATATACATCACCAATAAAGGAATCTGTACAGTGTTTTGTAAATGCCAAATGTTTTGTCTGCCAAGTTATTCAATTCTCACAGTAATCTTAAAGAGTGTTGGTTCAATTTGAAAGAACAATATCCACACCTACAATGATAACAGTAAAAATAAAAATGGAAAATAACAAGTGTTGACAAGCATGTGAAGAATCAGAATCCCAGTATATCGCTGGTGGAAATGTAAAATGATTCAGCCTCTTTGGAAAACAGCTGGTGGTTCCTCAGTAAGTTAAATACAGAATTACCATATTATCCAGTAATTCCATGCCTGCTGTTACCTTACCAGTGGCTGGTTTGGGGTGGGGAGATAGAAAGTGACTGCTGAATGGGTTTGGAGTTACCTTATGGGTTAATGAAAAACTTCTGGAACTACACAGTGGTGATAACTGCCCAACACGGTGAGTGCACTTAATGCTAGATTATGCATATTTAATCACAATTTTTAAAAGGGGTGAAGGGGTCTTAAGTCAACTTCCTGAGGAGCAAAGTCTAAGACAAGAACTCATTGTACATGATTGAGGGAGTGTTCTTAAGTAAAACACTCAAGGAAGTAGATAAAGCAACAAAATTGTGGGTTCAGCTAAAGTCTGGCCTCAATCTGATCCCAGGGTGAATTCCGGGATCTAAATGGCATTAGGGAGTTGTCCTGTCTTGAGACAAAGCCATGCCCTTATATCCCATATCAGCCATCAACCACTCATGCCCTGGCAAAGTGGGGAGCATAATGTCTCAGGTATCTCTGTGCAGTCAGCTCCCAGAAGTTCTGTGGCAACAGTGAGTCACCAATTCTACCGGTGAGGGATAGGTAGATACATCATCCAAGTAAAAAGGATCTGAATGGAGTACCAACAGCATCTAATATGAGAAGGAAAATGAAGCTCAAAAAAATTAAGTGTGGGCCGGTCCGGTGGCGCACTCGGTAGAGTGCGGTGCTTGGGAGAGCGGCGGCGCTCCCACCAAGGGTTTGGATCCCATATAGAGACCGGTCCGCTCACTGGTTGAGCACGGTGCGGGCGCGACACCGAGGGTTGCAATCCCGTTGCCGGTCACGGTATGGGCGCTACACTGAGGGTTGCGATCCCGTTACCAGTGACGAAAAAAGACAAAAAAAAAAAGGAAAAAAAAAAATTAAGTGACTTATCTAGGATCACACAGCAAGTAAAACTTACTGTCTACCTTATCGTAACTCATGTTCTTTTCCAATCCAGCTTTGCACAGACTTCAACCTATTAAAACATAATGGTGAATTCTTTCCTTTTCCCTTATTCTTTATCCCTTTATGTTTTTCTTTGTTTTTCGTCTTAGGTTTTTGTTTGTTTCAAATCTTTTTGTTTGTTTGTTTTGGGGGGTTTTCTTGGTGCACAAGGAGTGAAGGGATGATTCCTTCAGGTCTGCCGGCAGAGATTAGATCAAACCACAGTGGAGTCACTCATGCTAAGTGTCATGTAAACAAAGTGAAATCAATGAAATGACCATTGCCATCATTTCTCCTCCCTATAAAATTCCAAGTTCATGTCACATCACCTGTAATAAGTGATCGCTCTAATTTGTGTTCTTAAAAAACCCTGTTCATAGTTATAATTTTGCAGTACATTTGCAAGACTGTTTGCTCTTTAAATAGTCATTTACAATTGACCCTTGAACAAACAGGGCACCCCCACGGAGTTGAAAATCCACATATAACTTTTGAAACCCCCAAAATTTATCTACTACAAGTCTACTGTTGACTAGAAGCCTTATTGGTAACATATATAGTTGATTAATACATATTTTATATGTTATATGAATACTGTATTCTTACAATTAAGTAAGCTAGGGAAAAGAAAATGTTATTTAAAAAATCATAAGGCAGAGAAAACTGCAAGAGACCACTTTTTACCACAATACATAATTTACTGAACAAACTTGCTCAAGCAGAAATGATTAGCATCACATAGTGGCATTTTAAACAGATTATTGCAACACTTGAGCTCACCCAATAGCAATAGGAGGTGGCTACAAAATTATTACAGTAATACAATATATACTACTGCTAATTCTTATAGGTTATGATTCAAAACTGCATCTTTACATTTGTTTGCATGTATCTTGACTGTGAATGGTGTCATGTCTGTGTTTGTATAATTAAGTTTAGATAAATTTTAACTTATTATAATAGACCTGTGTGTATTTTATGGTAGTAAATGATAAAATAGCCTGGAATCTATGTATATTTTATGCGTTCATGACATACTTTTTTCTTA
Source organism: Galeopterus variegatus (assembly GCF_000696425.1). Taxonomy (NCBI): domain Eukaryota; kingdom Metazoa; phylum Chordata; class Mammalia; order Dermoptera; family Cynocephalidae; genus Galeopterus; species Galeopterus variegatus. The sequence continues at coordinate 606,414 of NW_007726286.1, read as the reverse complement.
ATTTTTTTATATTTCTAGGCTATGCTATTTGTCTGCAAGTTTTTTCAAGTTGTCACAAATCCCCCCCAAAATTTTCCAATACATTTATTAAAAAACTCCACATATAAGTGGACCCATGCAGTTTAATCTCATGTTGTTCAACGGTCAACTGTAATTGAAAGCAAGGATCAACTGGGTTTATCAATCTTTATTTATTTATTTTTTTTATTTTTTGTCTTTTGTCTTTTTCCGTGTCCGGCAACGGATCGCAACCCTCAGTGTTGCCCCCGTACCGGACCGGGGACCGGCAACGGGATTGCAACCCTCGGTGTTGCTCCCGCGCCTCGCTCAGCGGGTGAGCAGGAACCGGTCTGTATAACTTCGTATAATGTATGCTATACGAAGTTATGCCGACCACATTTACAGAAATCAGAAGTTATAAGAGAATACTATGAATAATTATTGGTCAACAAATTAGATCATCCAGATGAAATGAATGAATTCCTAGAAACATGCCACCTACTAAGATTGAATTATGAAAAAAATGTAGTGTTTGAATACAACTATAGATGGTAAGATGAGTGACTATCATTTTTTGGTTTGCTGATACAGGACTCCCTTGAGGATTTCTTACAGAGCAGGTCATGTCGTGGTGAACTCCTGTAGTTTTTGTCTGGGAAATACACTATTTTCCCCTCATTTCTGAAGGGTAGCCTTCTGGGCACAGTATTCTTGGCTGGCAGTTTTGTTCTTTTAGTATTTTGAATATATCATCCCATTTCCTTCTAGCCTCTAGAGTTTCTGTTGAGAAGTCTGCAGTTCGTCTGATAGGGGCTGCCTTACAGGTGACTTGATGCTTTTCTCTTGCTTCTTTTAAGATTCTCTCTTTGCTGATGAGCTCTGCCAGTTTCATTATAGTGTGTCTTGGAGAGGATCTTTTTGGGTCGAAGCTGTTTGGGATTATCTGAGCCTCCAGGACCTGAAGATCCATGTCTCTCCCTATATCTGGGAAGTTTTCAGTTATTATTTCATTGAATAGGTTTTCCGTGCCTTTTCCTTTCTCCTCCCCTTCTGGTACACCTATGATTCAAATGTTTGTGCACTTAAGGTTGTCTACTAGCTCTCTTAGATTTCTTCATTTTTTAAAATTCTTTTTTCCTCTTTTTTTTTTTTTTTTTGTCCACCTGGGTTATTTTTAGAAGACTATCTTCAAGATCAGAAATTCTTTCTTCTGCTTATTCTAGCCTGCTGCTTAAGCTGTCAGTT
>NW_007726286.1:597829-605159 GCF_000696425.1 Galeopterus variegatus | reverse complement strand
AGAAGTTATTAAGAATATGGGGTGTGAAACTGAAAAAAAAAAAAAAATTTCAAAATGAAAGTAGAAAAACACAGAAAAGAATGGCTTCAAAGATTTTTTTCAGTTTAACCTATGAACAAAGTCATTTAAATGGGTGAGAATTCCAGAAAGATCTTAGAAAATACACAATGACATTATACCTACATTATACCTAAATTTTCTTTCTTTTTTTAAAGCAACCTCTGGTACAAAATTATCACCAGTCTATAATGTACATATCATTAAAAGTCAAACACTCAAAGAGCACAAATAGCAAAAGAAAAGAATCAACAGGTTAAAATTTTTATTTTGAATACAGTGTACTGGAACCTAACTGAAGAACACTGAAAGCAAAGGCAGCACTAGTACCATTTCTACTAGATCCATGACCTGATCTTCCTTACACTCTGATGTGTTTCAACAGGAATCACTGGTGGATAGGCTTTTCTACATGATTTTCTGTTTGCCTGTTTGTTTGCTTTTCAAAGAAAAGTCCAAGAAATATGGAAGCATTATTTATTTTCTGGCATAAAGTCAGGAAAATAACATGGCTAACCACAGTTTGTATAACTTCTAAATCTAAAATTTTAGGCTATCTGCACTATTTGAAATTTTTTTAAAAAAAAAATTTTTTTTTTGTCTTTTTTTTGTGACCGGTAAGGGGATGGCAACCCTTGGCCTGGTGTCGCCCGCACCGCACTCAGCCAGTGAGCGCACCAGCCATCCCTATATAGGATCCAAACCCACGGCAGGAGCGCCACTGCGCTCCCAGTGCTGCACTCTCCCGAGTGCACCACGGGGTCGGCCCTAAAAAATTTTTAAGAAACAGCTTTTAGCTATAAACTAACAGCTCTCACATTACTGAAACATAACAACTCATTTCATCTTACAACCTGTGTTACATAACATCACAGTCTTTTCATACCAGCTCAGATATTACTGCTTATTTATTGTTTCCACTCACTGTCTACATTTCATGACTCAGCGCTATTACAAATAGAAACAGATGTGATTTGTCATGTTTTGCATTTTTCAAGTAACAAAGCCTTTTCACAAACACAGCAACCTAAATTCAGTTATATGAGTCTACTCTAACAATGTTTATCAAAATGTTCTTTCTGTGAGTTTGTTTATAAATAGAATTAAATGCCATTAATTAAACTATCAACTTTCACCAACAGTTTTCCGAGTTCCCTTTCTTTCTATGGTTTTAGTTCATTCAGGCCCTTAGCACTTTTCATTACAAAATCCTCATGCTCCCTTGTAACCTATACTAGACTCCATGTTGCTATCAGACAGAACACTCCAAACCACACATCATGTCACTCCCTTCCTTAAAAATTCAATAATGGGAGTGACATCAACAACATGGCAGAGTAGGAGCCACCACCTCTACCAAACCCACACATGCCCTACCCCAGAGCCACAGTCTCTCAGCAAACTCCCCCATTCCAGACCCAGTCTCTTTGGCTGCAATGGACCTGCCCACATCTCAGACACCAGAGCCATGGCCTTTGAGAACTAGTTCACTCTCTGGGTCCCAAAGCCAAGCCTTGACTGCGCATGCCCTCACTCCATGTACTAGCTCAGCTGCCATAAAGAGCTACACCCCATCTCCATCCCAGAGCCACTCTAACTCTACACATACCTGTACTACGATTCTCAGCTCCCCTGACTGCTTCCACAAGCCTCCAGGCCTACATACCGTTAGCAAGACAGCAGCGGGAATGCCTACTGCACACACATCAGTGCCATTACAGCCCCAGATCCCAGAGCCATACTTCCTCCACAAGTGTCCATGCTTCAGGCCTCTACCCCAAAGGCACTTAACAGAGGCCACACATCAGACACTGCTACCACCATCACTACAAGGGGACACACAAACCAGACCCAGTGCAAAGAGAGATCTCTCAGCTACAACTTCCCTGGTGGGAATAAAAGAAATCAGGAGGACCTTAACAGCCCATTGACACTGAAGACTCTAACAATCCTCACAATCACTGCGGACATTCACAGCAACGGCTGTTAAGGATCCCTGCAATCTTTGTCAAAACCACCCTCAGCTGACAGAAATGGAGAGAGACTACACAGCTGGCACCCTCAGTATTGCCAGAACTGCTGCACCTCAAATAGCAAGCACCCAGGTACCCCACCCCACCAGAAGGTCTTTACACAGCAAAACTAATTCAATAAAGTTACAAGATGCAAAATCAGCATACAAAAATCAGCAGTGTTTGTATACACTAACAACGAACTACCCTCTCCCCCCAAAATGAAGAAAACAATCCCATTTACAATAGCTAAAATAAAAACTAGAATACTTATGAATAAATTTAACCAAGGAGGTAGAAACTGCACAATGAAAACTGTAAATCGCTGATGAAAGAAATTAAAGACACAAACTGAAAGATATCCCATCATCACAGATTGAAAGAATTAATATTGTTAAAATGTCCATATGATAGAATTTGGATGTTATTCCCCAAAACCCATGTGGAAATCTGATCCCCAATGTGGCAGTGTTGGGAGCTGTTTGAGTCATGGGGGCGGATCGCTCATGAATGGATTAATGCTCTCCCTGGGGGGGTGAGGGCTAGTAAGTGATTTCTTGCTTTATTAGTTCCCGCCAGAACGGGCTGTTTAAAAAGACCCTGGCACCTCCCCTCTCTCTCTTGCTTCCTCTTGCCATGTGATCTGCTTGTACCCTCCAGCTGCCTGCTGCTTTCCACCATGAGCAGAAGCATCCTGAGTCCTGCGCCAGATGAAGCTGTACCAGCATCGTAAGCCAAATAAACCTCCGTTCTTTATAAATTACGCAGTCTCAGGTATTCTGTTACAGCAGCACAAAACAGACTAATACTCCATACTACCCAAAGCAATCTACAAATTCAATTCAATCTCTATAAAAATTCCAATGACATTTTTCAAGGAAATTATTAAAAACCCTAAAATTTGTATGGAACCACAAAAGACCCCAAATAGCCAGAGCAAAGGTGTTGTCTTGAAAGCAGAGACGAGCCCTCACCAGACACCAAGCCATCACCAGACACCAAGCCATCACCAGACAGCAGAGGATTCTCAACCTCCTGAACTGTGAGAAATAAATTTCTGTTCTTTATAAATTATTTAGACTGTAGTATTTGGTTATATCAGCACAAAATGTATTAAGACATATGCCTTATTCTACTCTGTTGTCTCAGCACTAACATAAAACCTAATACATAATTAATGTTTAATAAATGCTTATATAATAAAAATATGAATGAATAATATTGAACTTTCAGGTCCCATACTGCAAGACACAGCTACATAAAAAACTGTTGTGAAAAAAAAGCTCTAACTTCCAGTTTCCACCCTGAGATGTAAAGAGCTTGAAAGTTGTCACTTCTGTCCACAAGCGAAAAAAAAAAAAAAGTTTAACAAAGTCAACTACTCCACTTAGATACATCAAAAAATTGAGATCACAGGGCAAATCAATGTGGCAAACACTGAAGGGAAAGATGAATACACAAAATCACAACTTACTGCAAGCAGAAACAGTGGCTGGAACCTAGCAGGAACACTTAAAGGGTAATTCACTAATTGCTGAAGACTGCTAGCATAAGAGACAGAACCTTGCGGCAGCTAAACCTTAAGAATCCCCTCGCACATTCCTGTATTTTACCATTGGGAGCCCCACCAGGTTTTCATGTTGAATATCAAGAAAAATAAATCCCCTCCAGGTTCCAGTACACAGAGAGAAAAATAATCATTTTGAAAACTGCCCAGAACACTCTATTCTTCTCCAAAAAAGCCAGCCATCAACAAAAGCTGATTTACCAAAGCTATACTAACTTTCATTTTACCACAGCCTAACTGCCAAAATAAAAACCCACCCAACTCCAGCACTCTCCAGTCTTTGCCCTAAAGAAGGGAAAAACCCAACTCCAGTTTCATCTACCCTTCCACACTGGGGAAAATAAATTCTTAACCCTAGCCCCTCTACCCTTCCTATCTAACCTAATGCGGGGAGAAGAAAAGAAGCACTTGTGACAGTCACAGTTCAGGGAAACAGGCTCACTCAAAAATAGAAATTTAATCACAGGATTACAGAATGCTTTTGACACAAATGCACACACCTTACCGCCATATCCATCAGGATCCTATATAAAATAACATGTCATAGCTGAAAGAGTGACAGACATCAGACTCGATTTAAGAAGGAATTTTAAAGGAAACCCAAAGACAAGAGGGGAAACAAAAATAAAGACACTAGAGGAAATTACAGCCTCTGTCACCACAGCTACCGCAAACAGTAAACACAGCCTAACTCTAGCCAGGTAAACATAAAACCTCACACTCAAGGCCTATCTACCTCAGTTCCCTTTACCCAATACATCACATCCAGCTTTTAACAAAAAAATACGAGGCATCCTAAAATGCAAATAACAGCCTGAAGAAACAAAGCAAGCATCAAAACCAGATTCAGATATGGCAGAGATTTTCAAATTATCAGACTGGAAATTTAAAGCAACTATGACTAATGTGCTAAGGACACTAATGGGAAAACTGCACATAATGTAAGCACAGAGGTAAAAATACAAAGAATCAAATAAAATGGTTTAAACAGTAAATACTAAACAAAAAAAACCCACTGTAAAAGAAATGAATACTTTTGATGAGCTATTTAGTAGACTAAAAATTGCAGAAAAAATAACTGAGCTTGAAGAAATGTCACCAGAAATTTCCAAAATTACACAGGAAAAAATTAGAAAAGAATATCCAAGAACTGTGGGGAAACTATGAAAAAATATGTAACATATGCTAATGATAATACTAGAAGGAGAAAAGAGAGAGAAAAAAATGTTAGAAGAAATAAAGGCTCAGAATTTTCCAAAATCAGTGACAGACACCAAAATAAAGATCCAAGAAGCTCAAAGAACACCAAGCAAGAAAAATACCAAAAAATAAATACCTACGTATATCATATTCAAACTGCAGGAAATCTAGGACACAAAGTCTTCAAAGAAGCCAGAAGAAAAAAAAACTTAACTACAGAGGAACAAGGATAAGAATTATATCACAACACTTCTCTTCGGAAACCATGTAAGCAAGAAGAGACATGAATGAAATATTTAATGTTGAAAGTAAAAAACCACCAATTTAGAATTCTGTATCCAGCAAACTTTACCTCAAAAGTGAAGGAGAACTAAAGACTTTCTTACACACACAAAACAAAAACTAAGTGAATTTGTTACCAGTAGACCTGCCTTGCAAAGAAAGTTAATAAAAATTCTTTACAGAAAAAAGAAATGATATAAGTCAGAAATATGAATCTACATAAAGAAAGGAACAGCATTAGACAAAGACTAAATGCAGGTAAAATAAAATCTTTTGTTTTATTTATCCTTCATTGATCCAATTGATAATAATTGTGTTAGCAGGCAAGAAACAACATTAATCTCACTGTTATCTCCATCAGAGCTCTTGGTGACCAAGTACATTGTCAATGAGCAGCAATGTTTTGAAAGGAATCTTTTTTTCTGAGCAGTAGGTCTCAACAATGGACTTAAAACGTTCAGTAAACCATGCTGTAAACAGATGTGCTGTCATCCAGGCTTCATTGTTCCATCTAAAGAGCACAGGCAAAGCAGATTTAGCATAACTCTGAAGGGCCCCAGGATTTTGGAATGCTAAATGAGCACTGGCTTCAACTTAAACTCACCAGCTGCATTAGCCCCTAACAAGAGAATCGGCCTTTCCTTTGAAGCTTTGAAGCCAGGCACTGACTTCTCTTCTCTCACTATGAAAGTCTTAGACAGCATCTTCATCCAGTAGAAGGCTGTTTCGTCTAACACTGAAAATCTGTTGTGTAGTGTAGCCACTTTCTTCAATTATCTTAGCCAGATCTTCTGGATAACTTGCTGCAGCTTCTACATCAGCACTTGCTGCTTCACTTGTACTTTGACGTTATGGAGATGGCTTCTTTCCTTAAACCTCATGAACCAACTTCTACTAGCTTCATGTTCTCTTCTGCAGCTTCCTCACCTCTCTTGGCCTTCACAGAATTGAAGAGAGTCAGGGCCTTGCTCTGGATTAGACTCTGGTTTAAGGAATGTCATGGCTGGTTTGATCTTCTATCCAGACCACTAAAACTTTCTCCGTATCAGCAATAAGGCTGTTTTGCTTTCTCATCAGTTGTGTGTTCATTGGAGTAGTGCTCTTAATTTCCTTCAGCTACTTTCCCCTTGCATTCACAACGTGGCTAACCGTTTGACACAAGAGGCCTAACTTTTGGCCTCTCTAGGCTTTTGACATGCCATCCTCGCTAAGCTTAATCACTACCAGCTTTTGATTTAAAGTGAGAGACGTGCAGCTCTTCTTTTCACCTGAACATTCAGAGTCCATTATAGGGTTATTAATTGGCCTAATTTCAATATGGTTGTGTTTTACAGAATAGGGAAGCCCAAGGAGAGGGAAAGTGATGGGGAAAGGCTAGTCACTAGGACGGTCATAACACACACACCATTTACCAATTAAGTTCACTGTCATATATGGGTATGGTTCATGGCACCCCAAAACAACTACAATAGTAACATCAAAGATCACAGATCACCATAATGGGTGTGTGTGTGTGTGTGTGTGTGTGTGTGTGTGTCAATAAAAAGGAGGGGGAGGAGGGGAAGATCAGTTTTTGCCAGAAATTGTGGGAAAGGATGAAGAGATGGTACAGAGGGGATTTTTAGGGCAGTGAAACTATTCTGAATGATACCATAATGCTGAATACATAAATTTATGCATTCGGCAAAACCTAGGGAACTGCACAACACAAAGAATAAATCCTAATATAAATCATGAACTTTTGTTAGCAATAACGTATCAATATTAGAGCATCAAATATAACAAATGTAATGCACCAATGGAAGATGTAAATAATAGAGGACACCGAAGGTTGCTGCCGGGCACGTGAAGCTTATGCAAACTCTCCATACTTTCTACTCAATTTTTCTGTAGATTTGAAACTGGACTAAAAAAGTCTATTAATTTGTTTAAAATGGTTCTTTCTGACACTTTTACTGATAAATTTGATAACGATTTCATGCAGTAAATAAAATAGCAATGCTATAGTATATATCAATTATATTGAATAATCCATAAATTTTCTAGAAACACACAATCTTTAGGATTTCTCAATTTTTTAAAAAAAGGATCTACAGGGCCGGCCCGGTGGCGCACTGCTATAGTGCGCCGCTTGGGAAGCGCGGTGGCGCTCCCACCGAGGGTTCGGATCCCACATACAGACCGGTTCCCACTCACTGGCTGAGCGAGGTGC
>NW_007726286.1:576194-597303 GCF_000696425.1 Galeopterus variegatus | reverse complement strand
AAAAAAAAAGAAAAAAAAAAAAAAAAAAAAGATCTACAGCTAAAAAGGACAAGAGACCTAGTGATTTAAAATAGTACCATAGATAGCAAAATATATAAAATAAATGAATATTTAACCATTTGTTATTAGGCAAGGTTTTATTTTTCAGAGGTTTATTTTCCTACTGAGTGAACATAATAACTTTAAATGTCAAAACTGTTTTTAACTTATTAATTTTGGATGAAAATCTTCCCTACATAAATATTAAATATTTCCTAATCTTTTTAAACAAAGTATGTTTAACAAAATGTTTCTCCTGTCAACCAGTTTATTAAATCGCTACAACACAGTGACACCTTTTAAGATGTATTAAGGTAGATAGGGCAATCTGTCCTCACACCATGTGAGTCTAGAAGATGCTTTTTGAATTTCTGTGCTTAATGAATTTGTGTTTTCTTGTGTTTCCCTCCCAGATAGGCTATCCTTATAACTACTCACAATAACTTATGCGTCTCTCTTATAATTAATATTGGGGATGGGGAGTGGGGAGATGAAGTGTTGAAAACAATTGTTTTAGAACTTTATCACAAATGAGGGAAAACAGGCAATGGCCAGAGTTTGTAAGGGAGAAGAAATAAGGCAGGAAGATTTCTCCTGCGTAACAAAATTACATAAGGCACAATAACTTTTCAACTGTCTGATCCTTATTTATGCGTCTAATAATTGGAAGTGCTTAAAATGATTGTGATTAAAATAAAGTGTACAATAATATGAATTGTAAGCTGTTACTTAAAGCTATCTCATTTATTTAAAACCTTATTTTATTAAAACCTTAATTTCATTTATTTAAAACCTTAAGTATTAATACGTTAAAGGTCTGAAGTTCAGATCAGAATATCGGTTCATTTGTTCTTTACCAACAAAAATACATATCTACCTGATGTAGGTGAATCCTCAGAAAACTAATCAATCTAGTAAATCCTGAAAGAGGAAACATTTCTGTGTATTACAGGTATAGGAACCTTAACACCTTATTAGTAATAATGAACTAATTAAATACTGAGATTTATGATAATTTCGGGATGGACCCTAATCAAGATTATTTATTTGGATTCTAACCTCATCCCCTGAAAGGATTTTAGGGTTGCTTATAACTATACACAATATATTTACATGATCAAAATGAACTTGCACTACTCAATTCAACAGGTGGTTATTAAGCACTATAGACATGAACTTTTACATAACAATAAACTATTTTTTAAAGATTTTATAAATACTTTAATAATTCCATTATACCATGTAAATAAGAAACTTGAATATCATTATGAAAATCACTCTTGCCTGTTCTGTAAGAGGATATTACTGGGCCACAAAGTTCTATATATATATATTATAGGTGGCAGGAGTGGGCAAACTACTATGGTAGGCCAGCTGTCTGTTTTTGTAAATAAAATTTTACTGGAATACAGTCAAGCCCATTCATCTATTTACTGTCTGCTTCCAGACTGCAATGGCAGAGTTGAGTAGTTGACAGAAATCCTATGGCCCACAAAGCCAAAAATATTTACTTACTATATGGCCCCTCATAGAAAAAGGGTGTAGACCCTGGTAGGGTACCAACTAGTATAACACAAATTCAAAATTAATACCTTACATATAGAGATGCAGGCTTCTGCTCATTAAAATACTTCTTGAAAAAGTACAGTTTAGTAGTACTACTACAATTTAGTAGTATTTACTTAATGTGAACTAACTTTTTAGGGTGCTTTTATATAGTCCAGAAGCATCCAGTTAAGAATATAAACAAACAATATACCAATAACAGATGCTTCTTTTGACCCTCTAAAAATTTCTAGCCTTGAGTTATTATAATACAAACTTGTAATTTTAAAAGTTGGGATTTTCAAAACTATTTTACCATCTTCAATTTATATTTGTCCCATACAAATTTGTGAAAATTAGTTATGTTCTCCTGTGAACATTTAAATATACAGAATAAAACAATAAACTAAAATCTAAAATTGCTATATATATAACCCAAGCTATTCAGATTCACATTTTTTCCATTTTACTATTTTTACATATAAATGAATTTTCTCCAACTATTTATTTGATTTCAATTTGAAATCAAATTCTCATACCCCTTAAGTATAAAATACCTCACCTTTCAGAGTTCATGGTTTAAGCTGAAAAACAGTAAAATGAACATCTGTATACCTTTACCTAGATTTACCAATTAACATTTTGACACATCTGTTTTTATGTATTTGTTAATAAGTATCTCACTAACTTCATAATAAATCATCATGCACCTCTTTTAAATATAAGGATACTTTCCTACATATATAAAATCACAATAGCATTATCACACCTAATTTAATAAGTATTCCAAAGTATCAATATCCAGTCCATATTCAAGTTTTCGCAAGTATCCTAAAAATGACTTATATAGCTCTTTTTTCCAGCTGGCATCCAATCAAGTTCATATACATGGCTAATTTTTGAAAGGCAAAGTCCAATCATTCCTTAAACTATTTATGTGTATATACTATGTTGTCCCTTCCATAAACTTGTTCTCTAGAAAAGCTGTAAGAACACAATTTCCCCAGTATTTTCCTGCTAGAACCATTCAGCAATGGAAGGATATTACGATAATAGTAGGGGAAAAATGGATTTTCAATTTCTCTGTAGATTCTGTTTTCCCTATTAAACTAACTAGAATGAAACTGTAATCTTATCTAGATGGTTAAAACTTATTAATATAAATAAATGCCTAAACAGCAATCATTAATCATCAAGTGAAAAGTCTTATGATCTGACAGGACTCAAGAAGTGTTAAGATTGTTATAACTAGTAAGATAACAGGAATCATGAATAATTTATCCAAATAAATTCTTTTATAAAAAGAAACATTTTGTAAAAGCCCAAGAGTATTCTCTACTGGTTATTGAAATATCCAGTTTTAGAAGACTAATAACACTTTTTTTTTTAATGTACAGTGAATTTTATAGTTCATTAAGTTAAATAAAGCTTTAATCATCCCATAAAAGACTGTATAACTTCCATGTCATTACTACACATTAAGAAATGACTTCTTCAGCAATTTGTTCCAAATGCTTTCAAGCTTTTACTAAAGTGTAAAACTTACATTTTAAACAATGCTTTATTATATCAATATTGTAAAAAATATACTTCTGAATAAAAAGAACATTTTTTTCTTAATATTAATGTAATTAAAGTATATGACTATTTTAGCATTCTCTAACTTCTTTAATCTTAAAGTTCAAATTGGAGTAAATTTTCACTGCTAAACTGACTGAGAAATTGAGATCTCCAATGGGAATACTGTCAACTTTATAAAAACAAAAAGATCAGTATTCTAGTGCTTCATTTTCAATATATTTTCTATATTGTTAATTATGCCTGAACTCAGAGTATTTTCCAGAGTAAATTATACAAAAGGCTTAACAAACAGAAACCTAAATCCGCAATTGCCTTTACTGAAACCAATGAAAAATCTATACACAGCAATAAAACTGGCATGCAAATAAAAGAACTGTCAAGACATGTATTCCTAAAAATAAGCCTACAATAACTATTTTAAAGGCTGTGTGTGGTCTCACCCATATATTTTGGCAAGATGCACTTTCTCCAACCACAGTTAGATTCATCCAAAAGCAGTGGTACTGGAGAGCCTCTGTCTCACCTGTCAAAGTTGAAGAACGTTGTTCCAAAGACCACCATGAGTCCATGGAGAAAAGCCACAGTGCTACAGCTGTTATTGATAAGCAGTTTCTAAAGGAGAAAAAACTTCAAACAATTAAGCAAATCATCCTTAACAGAGATACACACAGACAATGATATTCACATTTAAATGATGAGATGACAATTACTACGCCAGTTCTGAAATAAAACACTGACAACTTATATACTGAAATACTGAAAGGGGATCTTTCATAAAAAAACTAACTTATAGTCTTCCCTATTCTTCCTCTGATAAAATTTCTTACATATTTCTACACATTTCTGTACAGTTCAAAACTCCTGTTATGTTCTCGTATTTAAACCTTAAACAATCTCCTTTATAAAACCTCAAAATTAATCTAAATTATTAAGGTACTAAATTCATCAAAATTGCTGAAGTCTGACACTTAAGAGCACAAAAGATTAAGATTTATAAACAGAAACCCTAAATATATTAAAACCTGATTTTTTAGAAGATGTCAATCTCTTTTTCAACCACATTATAAAAAGATTACACATTTTTTCTTTAGACTAACCTCCCTAGAGTAAAGCATATGGACTGATCGGGTGAGCTATACATAGACTAACATAAATAAAGGGTAAGAAGAACAATTACTTTAAAAATAAATACGCCTCAGTGGACAATTCAAGCCTTACTACCACTTGGCAATAAAAGACAATGTAAAACAAACTGTAAAGAAATATACCTGGCTCTATTAAAAGTTTAGATGATCACAATAAATATCTGAAAATTTAACTTATTTTTCCTTCTAGAAAACAACATCCTCTAACCCTATTTAATACTGAAATGATTCAATTGAAAAAGAGATGGGGGGCCTTCTCTGTTTTTTTGTGCCTTTTCCAAGAAAGCTAATATCCAAAAGGGTTTCATTATAAGACAGTTTCACCTACAACCAAGTCCCTTAGCACAAAGGCAATGTTACAGTAGTGCCCCAAAGTACTATGACATCCCACAATTTACTATATTCTCTAAATTCAAAGGTTCTAAAATGATTAGTTTCACTTTTCCCTAACTAGCATAGTTGGGATATTATTTTTCCTTGGTTTTGTCAGTAGCATGTTTGATATAAATTTTATTAAGTGGCAGTGTATGTAACATTGCATTGTGGGTAGTAGTTTCCTGCTTTAGTCTAGCCACATCCTCAGCTGTCATATAAGCACATTTCCCATATTTTTTACAAGGTCTCGCCTTTTTTAACTCTTACAAAAATGACGGCAATAGAAAACAAATTGTTCTAATTATAAAAAACGTGAAATACATAATACAGTCACATTAAACAAGTATAGATCACTCAGCAGAGATTAACCAAATAAAAAAATACAGTAATCCTCATAATTAAAGTGTTAACGTCATGAGAACAATGTGTTAAAGTAAATTAGCATAAAGAAAGAATTTGATGAACAATTAAAAACATTTAAAAGAAAGGAAATCTCTATAAACAGATGCCAGCACTATCTAATGAATGAGGTGTAATATTATCAGAACATAACCATTTATAATGAGTATTAAGAGCTTCAAATTTACCAGGTATTCATTACTAATAATTAATGTCAATACCCCTACTAGAACTTTAAGAATCTACTTTGAGACTGTATAGAAATGTCAAAACAAGAAAAGAGAAACCAAGAAAGCCTGGAGGAGAGAGGGAGGGAGACAGACGGGGAGAGAAGGAGTAAAGGAAAGACAGACTGATTCAGTATTTTATCCCTTTGGCATCCAATTTCCACATAATATCACATTTAGACAAATAGCTGCTAAAACTAACCAAATGAAGTTGTTCAAACAATCAAGGAAATGGTATAGCTTTGGGTTTTTACATGATCTAATTAAATTGAGGTGAAAAAACGAAAAAAGACTCTCATTACAAAAAGTACCACAATACCTTGCATACACACACTGCCAGACACACATGCGTGCAGCTGTGTACACAGACATTACTCCATTAAAATAAGAAAGTGAAATTAGTATTTGATCATGATCACTATTTAAAATATATTTTACTATTATAAAAAATTTTGAAGTCATCAATATAAGGCTCATAGATGATATATAAGCTCAAACAGCTATATATCAAATCTGAAAAAAAATTTTTAATAAAAATTGAAAGATACATGAATTGTCAAATACCAAGTTTAAAATGAATTAAGAAAGTTTCTTGTTAAAAATCTCATAATCAGAACATTTTAAGCCAAATTAGAACTTTTACATTTATAAAATTGCTACATCAAACCATTTGCTCCTACTGCCTTTAAATAAAAGAAAAATAGGATAGCAGCAAATACAAGTTTGAAACAATCCTCAAAAAAAGGTGTCAAAATGAGCACAAATATTGATAAAGTAAAACTACTGTTTTAAAACAAGATCATTAGTTGAGAAAATAAAAACTAATTCAAAGGTTACAATGAAGATATATGTAGCGTTTAAAATACTGTTATACTATTATATTCTAAATGTCTTAGCATTTTTAAAAGTTCAACCAATTTTGACAAATTTTATTAAATACAAAGTAATGGAGAAGCAAGATACTAACTTTTTTTTTTAATTTCATGTTCAAAGCTATATTTCATTTCCGTGGCATTAAAGTGCATAATTTATACAGGAGACCTAAACTTGTTGCTTATTTCAACACAGCGAATACTAACATATCCTTAAAACTTCATCCTTTTTGGTGATATTTAAAAAGCAAACAAAAAAGAAAATCTGTGGTTTCCATTTCTGATTATAAGCATGGTACATAAATCTATAATCAAGAGCTTGATTTGCAGTGACATTTCTGAATCAACCTCTCTCCATCACATGTAGTAAAGCCATTTCAAATGAAACACACTGTCAATTATCAAATGTGTACAAGTTACCACTGTTGTTTTTAAATTTTTACCACAAAGTAATACTTGCTCCAAAGAGGAAATATATTCAATTGGGGGGGGGGGGAGATACATGTGAATAATAAATATACAAACTTTAAAGTATATGATTTCACTATTTTTCTCCTGCCAGAATGTGATGGGCCTTACACAGAACAGAAAGAGCATATTCAACAATATCTACTAAACACTCATGCAATAAGAGTGATGTTCCTGACCCAAAAATTACATGCAAGAGGGTTACCTGCAAAAAGAGAACGAGCAGTTAAAAGACAAATAGATGTTAAAAATTATTCAAATTCATATCAGGTCAATATAGAGGACCAAAGTATATATAATAAATAAATAAATTTTAAGAAAGACAATATTTAGCAAAAGTTGGGGTTATAAAATGTGTCAGAGAATCCTAACACAGGAACTATAAGCTCATTCTAAAAGAAGAAAATCATTTGCTCTCCATACTACAGCAGCTGCCTAATTTTTTTCAATTGCCTGATTCTGCTATTATATATGTTATACGGAACTATGTTTGGAAATTCCACAAATCACATGGACAAAACCCACCTTTTATTTGCTTTGGATACTAATTAGAGTTATAGATCATACCAGCATACCTTATTTATGAAAGAGAATAACTAAATAACTTTTGTCTCCTTTGTATGAATAATTGCACATTAAATTAAAGCTTTTACTTTTCAACGTAAGACTTGTTTATATGCACAACAAGTTATGATAAATCTGTATTTAAAACAAAAACACCAAAATGTATTTCTGGATTTTTATCATTAAAAGTTTATTCTGAAAAAGTTCTCGACATTTGAATAATAAAGGATTAAAATAATTCCCATGTCCTCCCAGTGTACTTAAAAAAAAAAAAAAAACAATTTTCTTGTAAAGAAACATGAACATGTTTGTATAGTTATCTTTATATATGAACCAAAAGTAAAAAATGAACTGTGCTAGAAAGAACATACGCAGGGATATTTTAGCTCTAACGCCCTTCTGAATGTTTCCCCCGCCCTAGTCCCATTGTATACCCCAAATAATCTTTTTGAATTCACTATCTCCACCTACCTTCCCAGGCATTTACTTCACGCCACTCCTAATTACTATCACACTAGAAATAAGTCTAACATGCAAATTCAGAGTGGCAGGGATAAATGCAAAAAGTGCCTAGAAAATTGGTCTGTTCGCCTTTATAATTTTTGTTGAAAAATACCCCCTCACTCCCAAGTGATGAAAACAGGAAGCTCTATTCATAAATACAACATTCACTGCCTATGATATATAATCATTCTAATAAGAAAATGAGTTCTATACATACATGTCCAAAGGGGAAAAAAAGGAGATAGTTTCCCAAAGATGTTTCCAATTTTCTTCTGAATCAGAATTAGCAAATCGAGACAACTAACATACTCTGTCTGTGTGTATTTTTCCTTACTATACACAGCATTTTGTAATTTATTTCAAAGCTTCTATTATAAACAAAAAAATACAGCTTCTGTTAACCCACTCCATTCTGAGCTCATAAAATCTAATACTGAACAATCTAAGTTACAACATAAGTATTTTACTTTATATATATATATATATATGTTTTGCTATCGAAAGCTCTGTTAATGTGCAAACTACTTAAAGAATTATAGAAAATAAATACATTTCCCTGAAAGATAAAAATTATTACAATCATAAGTGCAAGAAAACTAAGATTCACCTAATAACTATTAAAATCTTGCTATTCATTTTTTTAAGATCTTCAAACTTGTCATGAGATAAAGGTATACATAATATAAAAGATACTAATTACATTTGATCTTTATTATACAAGCTGCCATTTAATATTGACAATAAACTAGACAGACATGATTTAATATTTGTAAAGGAATCCCCAGACTGACACTTTCAAGAAAGCCAATTACAGTCAAGCCCAGCAAGCAGTTTGCAACCAGACCTTAAAAAAGGTATACTTTTTTTTAAAATGAGTTACAGATTCACAAGTTTAAGAAGACAAGAAAAAGGAAAACAGAAGGAATCCAGCCACCCAGCAAATACAAAGCAGACCCCAGAATGTGATACAATCCAAAGATGTAAATTATTGTAAATCATCACTGTTGTTCAGAATTTCACACAGCTTCTTGAGCCAATTTTGCTCACTTTTCCACAGACACAATAATGACCTAAAAAAAGGAGGCGCAAAAAACAGGGGGGGGGGGGGGGGGAGGGGGGAGGGGGGGGGGGGGGGGGGGGGGGGGGTAAAGGGGTCAGTAGAAAGGAAAGCCCTTAACTGCAGAGCTCTGCTCTGCAAATGCTTAACCTTAGAGAGCTTGGGCTCCTTTAGCATTTGTATTCTATCCAAATCCTCATGAGTCACAAAAATTAAAAAGCTATATCCTTCTGGATGCCAGGAAAGGCCTTACCACAAGCCTTTTGTCAGAGAGAGAGAAAGAAAGAGAAAGAGAGAGCAAGGGGGAAAAGCCACAGTGGTAGGCAGTCCCACTTTACTTTGAGTACTGTGAGGTCACAAACCACATGATTCTGTCTCTCCAGTAATAGTGCTTGCAAAAAAAGGAGTTTTAAAGCTTTTGCTTTTTTGGATTGTGTGAATGCTTCATTCGCCTCACAAACAACCACAGAACCACAAGTGCGGTGCAAACTTTCTCCAGGAGGACAGCAAGAAGGCTCTGGTTTTTAAATGGTTAATCTCCGCAGGTCACTACCAGCCACCGAGACCAACAGAGTCAGTGAGTGCTCTCTAACCACAGTCTATGCAGTAATAGTAGGTCCTTCAAATATTTGCTCATTCTTTTTGTTTTGTTTCCTTGCTTTTCACATGTTACCAGCTACATAATTTCTTGACAGAAAAAAATAAATATAAAGTCTATGTACTCAAGGCATACTGTAAAACTAAAACAAGGTTTGGGTATGGTTTGTATTTTCAGTTTAAGGCTGCAAGCAGTATTTACAACAGAGGGTACAAGTTCTATCTGAAAAAAAAAGGAGGGACTATGGCATCAAACAGCCTCTTCAGCACAGTGACACCATGTCAGCAAAACTTCTTTTGGGGTAAGTGTTATCATATTTTAAAATCCTGTAAGATATGAATCTGTTAAACATAAAGGTGTGTATAGTAGAGAAACTGCTAGCTTTTCCAGACAACAGTATATTAAAGATAATAATAATGCTATTTTGCTGCACTAAAAACTGAAAAATGAATTGATGTACATATTTGCATTTGGCATCTATAACTTACCTAATTTCTGAGTAACAACTTGAAATATACAAAATTACATTATCTCACATTAATCAAAATGTTTTCTATAGTAATAGAAATAAGGGTGTTAAAACAGTAAAAGAAGCAGTTTAATATTCTCATTAACCCTCAGTAGCATAAAATTAGATGTTAAATTAATCAAAGTATTATAAATTATTGACTCCGGCAGCTCCCAATTTTTGAGCAAACTTCAAAAAGGAAGCAATTTTAGAAAATAACAGACCACAGAATTATCTCAACATTATGGTATACCACGTATAAAACAGAAATAAACCTGCAGTACAGTTAACATTTTAACCAGCTCAACTAAAACAAATCTATTTACATTTTTAAACTTCACCATAAGATATCTACATAAGTTTGTTTCTAATAACTTTATATAATTGAAACATACATTCAAATGAAATAAAATTATAAGTAATCATAGCTGTCTTTAAATGATCTTTATAGTTGCCCAGGATATTAAAAAGTTCATGGAAGTCTTTTAAAACTCACATGCAATTGTATTTTTCTATATAATACTGATTTTACAACTACACAGAGCTTATTAGACACATATAGCAAACACTGAAACGTCTAAGATTCTTTTATCACATTCTTGGACCTACCAAAATGAATACCATTTAGTCTCATGAAAAATGAAGTTCCGTAAGATACCCTGAATGATTTAAAAGAGCCATCCTATTAAATCATGCCGGACTTTAAAAGCAAACAGACATAATATAGTCCCTTAATATTTAACTTCAAGTTAGTGTTGACACAGATAAGTAAACAACTTCAATATTCATCAGCTGACATGATACTATAGTAAAATATCTAAACACTCACAAGATTCTCTTTACGATGTCCAACATGTTTCAACTACAAGGCAAGTTTTTTAAAATTTCCTGCAAAATAAATCCTTTTGCTGTATACCTATATTAATTTTGCTTTGTAACCTACAAATAATGATTGGAGTTTCCTTTACTCCTCCTACTTCACACATTTTAACTGGCTACTACTAAAGGATCATTCTTAGTTTAGATCAAAGAGAAATAATTAAACCTGAAGTGGGGAGGAAAAGGTTTCTCTTAAATGGTGAGGAAATGTACTTTATATTTTACCAAAAAAAAAAAGAAATGTAAAATTGCTGTAGTGATCCCACTCAATAGCTGTAAGTAGGCCCCCTCAGTTATAATATTTACAATAATCACAGATTTAAAATAATTTAATGGTGGATATTAAGCTTTACTCTAAAGATTTCTACATTAGGAAGCAGAACATAAATACAACTAGGCTGCATTACTTCCCACATTATAATTATAGCTATATACGGGAACTTTTGCTCTTACTGCCCAAAAGATGAGGGGAAAAATAGTTAAAACTATTGTTATATGGAGGCATAACTTGAAGCAGGTATATCAAGCAGTTAAGTTACTCTTTCACAATATTACTCCACTTAAAAAAAAAAAAAAAACACACACAAACATTTTCTAACCAGATTGGGAATAACATAAATTTCAAGGAATATTTCAGAAAGCAGTTAAGTTACTCTTTCACAATATTACTCCACTTAAAAAAAAAAAAAAAACACACACACAAACATTTTCTAACCAGATTGGGAATAACATAAATTTCAAGGAATATTTCAGAATTAGAAATAAAGCTGTCCCAAAGAATATGTTAAAACTGCCAAAAAGAATATGTTAAAATGCTTCTTATTCTATCATATCAGGGGTCTTATATTTCTGTGACATTCTTAATATTATCCTGCATTGAAATTTCCAAAACATGACTAAGTTTCTAAACAAAGCATAACAGTGACCTAACTAAAGATCATCTTCTGTTGCATGTCATTTTTTTTTTAACATTATAACTAATTCTTCCTCTTCTGGAAAATGGATTTTACCTTCCCCTCCTCCCTCAAATAGTACACTAGAGTTTGGATAGAGAACTTAACATGAACCCACTACACCAGACTAATTACAGGTGAGCAGTGGACATTATGTACAGGTTATCATCACACTGCAAACATTTCCCCATTCTATAATCTATCTGAAGTCTCAAACGTCACTTTAGGCTTTAAATCTCACATAATGATTATCATAACCACCTAATGAAATGTCATAAGGATATGCTCCAATTTTGTAAAATAATTAAAAAGAAAGTTTAGGCTTTTCCTACGTGAAGGACAAAACGCACATTGACCGACTGCCTCATCTCAAAATGTAGTGAGTGAAAAGTGTGCACGCGTCCATGCATGTGCATGTGTGCCTGTGTGTGTGTGTGTGTGTGTGTGTGTGTGTGTGTTTTGGGAGAGGGGGGTGAGACACTCAGTGTCCTTGATCTCTCAGCATAATTCACCTTGAATTAATCAAGAATTTTCAATCTGTGCTACTCAAAACCTTTCCATTATTTATCCTAAATAAAGCCTGCTGAAAATGACAGATGCAACTCATGGACTATCTTATAATTAAGTACTTAATTATAAAAATATATCAGCTGACTGACTGAATTTCTACATAAAATCTTTGTAACTGACCATTGTAACTGATTCAACATTATGTGTGAACACTGATTTCCAAAGCAATAACTGTAGTCCATATCAATAATGTTAACTTTATAATTTCAAGACTTAGTAGTAACAAAGTTTTTTAACTTGCTTCTAAAATAAGAGAGCCAAATTCTAAAATCCAGGGAAAGGAATTAAAAAGTCAAGAACATAGACCACTCTAATACATACTAAAAGCTAAAAATGTCAATGCAATTCCCAAAGACCGATATTATAAATTATTTTAAATTGTAAATAACTAATCCTAATTTACATTAAAAGTCTTTAAAGATTTCACTTTCAAATGTTAAAAATGTTTTGAAATGTAAAAGACTGAAAAGAAATCACAGAAAAAGATGTTCATCGTTGTGAACCTCCTGACAGTCTCTCAGTCACAAGAAAGGCATGAAATATACATGATTTCATTACAATAGATTTTAGTTCTTCTAAAAGAATAAAAAATTAATCTATTTTATTACACCCTTCAAGCTAATCACTGATAATCTGACTTGTTTAAATCAGTCATGCTAAAGTCAAATTCGGTAAGAAAGAAATGTTCCAGTTTATTAAAAGAACACTGAAATATTTGATGGTTAAACAAACTCTGGGGGAGGGGTAAGCGAACTCACTGAAGGCACTAAGATTTCATCAAACACAAAGAATTAATCTTTATTGAATAGAACCATTCACAAATCAAAATTCACTGTACCTCAGTACTTTTAAGCAGCACTAATCAATTACAAACCTTTTCTAGTGCTTCAAAATTCATGTGCTTTCAATTTTACACACTGGTGGTCCTCAAGTACTATATTCGGGCTGAATTAAGACATTCTGTATTGCAACTTTTTTTTTCCCCAACAAATACCCATCTAGAAGGCTTTTTTCCCTCTCAAGAACTGCTAACATGAAAACTGTAGTAATATTTTTATACTGTACGCCTTTGTTGAAGCAAAAGGTTAGGGGTTACCTAAATACCTCAACTGTATATATAAAAAAAGGAAAAGGTAAGTATTCATATAAAAAAAAAATCTAATGGGACTGGATTATTTATTTTTGCATTTCCTATGATTAATGATGCACCCGTACATACTTGAAAACTGATGGCAAAACAGGGTAACATCTCAAATTCCTCTCCAAAACATACAAATACCAACCTTCTGTGCTGTTCTAACCCTTGTTCCAGGATACTAAGATATGACAACTCTTAATAGTGAAGTCATGCAAAAGAAAGCTCATCAAAAGCATTAAGACTGCAAATGCTATTACCTAACAACAGTCTTTAAAAATATTTTTATATAAAGGGTTGACTGAAACAGTCTACCTCTAGAGTCCCTTTAAAAATATTACACATGTGGCCAAACAAATACAATCAATTAATTTTTTAAAAAAAAATCCTTCCTGCCAATACTAAAATTGTAATAGTGAAAAAGCATAACTACTTTTTCTAGTCATTTACCATGCCAGACTTATTCTTAAATGGGTGCTAGCAAAACCAATGCTAATTTAGGCAGAGATTTCCCAACAGGTTACCTTAACGTTCTACTTTTTCCTCCTGTAACAATGAACTCTATAACTTTCACTGAAGATAAAATTCTTCCAAAAAAAAAAAAAATCATTAAACTCCCATAATAAAGGTAACAATAAACTCCAATACTTGGTATTTTCTAAATAGTAAAATATCCTAAGTTAACTATCTAAAGTATGTGGAAATTATCAAATCAGAAATATTTAATACTTTAAAACAAATCTTTAGACAAGGAAGTCTCACATAATGAAATTATACACCTTAATACAATCTCTTGCCATCTCAAAAAGATTATGGAATTCACTGGATATGTATGTTGATTAATGTGTTACAATTCAAAAAATAATAGGGAAATTCTATAGGGAATTCAAAGGGAGTTCCCTTACAACATTAACCACAGTTAAGTACAAGTTTTGTCCATTAAACAGCAAATACACATAAAACAGACCATACATTCCCACATAATTTTAAGACCTATATATGGCAACTGAAATTAAATGTTCTTTTATCATATTGTATGTAATATCTTCACCTTATATAGAATTGTAAGGAATTTCCTCCCCTTTATACTATTTATTAAGGACATTGGGTTCAAGGTTTGGAACAGTGTTGGATGGAAATAAGTAACACCATATCAAACATTTTAGGGTTTGTTGTTACTGAACAAGAGCTTAACTTTAAAGCATATTTTTTTCTTAAACATGCTTTCTTCTACTAATAAATAGAAACTGCATCATTTAACATGATGTAAAAAACAATTCCCAAATAAGACGAGTTGTAGAATTGAGTCCTTTTAATTTTCATCTTTTAAATCAACTGCCTACAACACAAGAAATTTTTCAACATATAGATATACTAAGTTAACACAATTTTCAATAATGTTTAAGATATTGAAGATTTATTATATTGATGTTAGAAAATTTACCAAGTTAACATTATTCACAGAAATATATTTAGAATTATTTTGGCAACTAGTTTAAACAATCTGTTATCTCCACTATTTCTATTGCCATTTCTCTTAAGAAATTACACATAAGAATTACAGTAGATTAGTGACATTCCTAACAAGGCATATCTAAGTATCCTAAGCAAGGCAAATAATTTTTTACCACAAAGTCAAATAAATTAATCTTCTTTTACTTTTCACCTTTTACATCAGTGGTGTCTACTGGAATTATTATACCATTAACTATAAACATATTTACACAAAAGACCAAGTTAAAAATTCAAGAACTTAAATACACATTTATAGGTTCCCCTAAATTACACGAATTGTGAGTGTGCCAAGCCATTATTTATGTATTCCTTATGGTCAGATATCTCACAACTAAATCTGTTTTGTGGTTCAGTAAAAGCAAAAAAAAAAAAAAAGCAAATAAAGGAAAAATGCTAGCCAAATCACAATAACAATCATCAATACGGTTTTAAAAACACATATATGCCCAGTCTTTCTCTGGAAAAATCAGAATGATGATGCTGTGGAATTCCACAAAACTTATGTAGACATGGACATATTTTTATACATAAACAAAATAGTTGTCACATATATTCAATCTAAATTTCTTTTAGCTGTCAGTCCAGCTTAAAATCTTTATATATAGTATATACATATGCCTGAGTGTGAACACACACACACCAGTGACTATAGAACTTGGAATAATGATTACAACTAGAAAAAAGAAAAAAAACAAATGTAAGTTATTTAACTGAGGTACCGTTTGTAGTTCTTTCATGAGAGATAATTATTTTTTCCATACACCAACAGAGAAATGTCAATCTGTAAAGCCAATTGCAGAGACTAGGCATCTACTAGGAAATTCAAAACTAAAACAATCAATACAATACTTGTAAAACTGAAGAACATTATTTTCTAGTTATAAACTTAAGTAATAATAATGAGAAACTGACATCAGTTAAACAAATTATTAGACTTTCTAAGGACAAATATGAATTGAATTAATTGGCTAATAAATCCCTACTTATGAATATTATTACAAAGAACAACTCTGGCTTGGAGATAAACAGGTATATTTTCTATATATTTACTCATTGCCCATGTGTAATGTGGGTAAACAATTTAACCATTCGATTTTTAATTTCTGATTTTTATAGCAATTACTATAATTAATTTTCATTTAAAACTTCTGAACTGAACTTCCCAATTTAAGATTTCAAATTCCCAGGATAATCTTTAAGTGAAAAGGTATTATTATTATTATTATTTCTACCAAATGATTAAAAATTATTCAAATGAATCTAAACAATGTCAGTTCACTTTGAAGCTGAAAAGAATCATCGCATATATCTTACTTTACTATGTAGTAATGCAGTATATTCTAAAATTAATATTCCAACACATCACTGTATCACTGTAACTTCATCTTAGAAAACAGATACATGAGTAGCAAAAAGGTACAGGATGACAAATTCCCTTTAATCAATAATAATTTTATTGTAAGATATTTTTATATAAATTCACCTCAGTTAAAAAACTATTTTTTGGAGAAAAGTGAATTGTCATTTTATCTCAAATTTGTTATCAGATTACAGATATCTGCAACAACAGTACAGTATCACAGAAAGAAAACTTCTTTATGCTAATCTACATTATATCAATCACCATGTTTTATGTAAAACTGATAACTGTAAAAATATGTAAGCATTTTATACTAAGGACCTAACCACCCAATTCAAAAATATTAAGACATTATGAGAAGTAATCTGCAAGAAAACTTTCATCAAGACAGTTAGCACCCTAACATTAGGTAAGATAACTGGTTACAAAAGATAATCTGGCAAGATTAATTTTACCTCTCATGAAATTCATAAAACTTTTAGATAATTCAGGTTTTGACAAAATGCAGAAAAAATTGTTCCTACTCTTACAAATATAAAACTTAATACAAAAAGGAAAATATTTAAGAAGATAATCCATAAAGCAGATACTACTTAGAAAGACAATGTAGTACACTGCATCTGTAAAACAATGTAAACATAAAAGTCAATGATAGCCAACCTTCCATATTAATCTGACCTTCTCTCCACAGCAGAAACTCCTCTGTTCACACAGAATTCTTTACATTCTCTCAGTTGTTAAAACTAAACATACATACATATAACTATCTTTGTAATTTAGGAAGAAACTTAGTTTTAAAAAGTTTTCATTTTAAAAGAGTTATTATGTAAGCTAGATAAGGACAATAGGTATTAATCAGAAGAATCTCATTCTTGATTCAGTAATATTTAACAATATATTTCCCTTAAAACATACATAAGCATATTGCAGAATATTTTAGTGCACCAATATATTAGAGAAAACACAAAAAGACATTTTTTAAAATTATCATTCACAAGTACCCAGAAAGAAAATTTAGAGTCACGTGCTAATTAGTAGGCTTATTTGTATTTTCATACATATTCTGAGTCTATCAAGACACACTCAAATAAAATAAAATCTGAATCTATCAAGACACTGTTAAATAACTTTTTTTAAAAGAGCAAACTATTTGGCTTAAATTGCTAAATTATTTAATTATTAAATGGTTAGACCACCCTATATATGTACTAGATTTTTTACTGAGATGCAGTCAAACAATTTGCTCAGCAATGAAATTAAATCATGTGCTCTAACAAATAATGTAACACAATATTTTTATAAAGTATTTATTTACAAAGTAATTATACAAGAGTAAATTCAAAAAGTTTGTGGAAAAATATAATTAAAAGACAATATAAATCTTTCCATGAACTTTTTGAAGTACCCTCAGATAGCACATGTATAAAGAAAATAGGAAGAGATTTTCTATAACGAAACTTCATTAATATATGTAACTCAAATTTTCTACCTCTGTTTAAACCTTCTTCACTCAGATATATGGTGAATTCATTCTGGTTTTTTGATCCAAAAAGTTCTAATACCTTCAATGCTGTTTTAAAGGAAATGTTGAGAAAAATGGCTTTACTTATTATTATAAACTGACAAAAAGATATTTTTTGAAAAGTTTCTGTAACAACGGTGTGATCTAAAAACTTACATATTAAAAACATATGAAATGAACAAGAAAAATGCAAACAAATGCATAAAATAAAACTACCTAGCAACGATTACAGAGAAGCCAACCCTGAGCATAGGAGATACACAAATGCTTTTTAAAATAAAAGCTCAAATTAAAGCTTGCCTTTTGAATTGCTCAAATGAACAGAAAACGTCCCAATGACTACAGAATTTTCTTCTAACCTGGCAATACTAAAAAGAATCACATCTAATTCCTAATTTTGCAATTATAATGTGTGAAACTTTCTTTAATCACAACACTGCCATTTATTCTAAATTTGCTGGAAAGGTTTACCCATCGCATTTTCCCTGTACATACCTCTTCCTTATCAATTATGGTGTATCTTCAGCATTCGAAGGGAAAAAAAAAACACTCCAACAAAACTTTAACTGCATATAAAATACATAATTAAATCAATACATACAGGGCTACTTTAAAAATACTAATTTCTAGATGACTAGAAAAATCTTACTTTTTTTAAGCTGACGCATCTACACGTAGAAAGCAACTTTTAGTAAGTTCTTTTGCTACGCCATAATGATCTGCTCCAGAAACTCAAGGGTACCTAAAACAACGGGCTACCTGTTCTAGCCATGCTTAGGAATGTGTCCAAATCATTTTTATTGATTTAACCTTTATAGGAATGCTACATATCCTCAGAGCAAAACATTTTGAATGTATTTATAATATGATACACTCCTGAGAAGCCACGAAAAAGAAAGCTAAAAACAAATCTAGATACCCCCCTACCCTTGCTTGTTATGGGCTTATTTTTGTTTATTTTAAACACTACCAATGGTCCTAAATATTAAATATTTCTATTTTGGAAAATTTACTTCAGCACCACCGTAAGTAGAAATAAAAATTTATTTTAGAGGAAAAAAAGTACATTTAAATAAACTCTAAGAAATAAAACTCCTGACTTGACAATGATGTCACACCTACAAATTTTAACGGACTCTAAATGCCTCTTTCATACTCTAATTACACATTAATCATGGAACCTACAAACATATCAAATTTAAACTTATAGAATGTAGTCCTTATTGAATAAACTAAGTTGTACTCTAGTTTACATTCTGTGAGTTTACACAGAAAGTTCTGTGTAGCCTATCTCTTTAGCTTTCTGCAAGTGGTACTTTATTAATGACTTCATCGGCTAATGCCTACATTAGGTATGTTTGCCAAATAGTAATTCACAATATTATGCTTCCTCACATTATGGTTCATCATTCGTTAACTTGAACCTCACCTCTAAAGAAGTAATACTTTCACTGCAGACTGTTCTCTTAAAAAGGCAAACCACTTTTGAGCATTTCCAGATGTAGCACTCAAAAGAAAAAAAAAACCATAGGCAAATTCTGAAAGAATTCTAAAATAATTAATAAAATGCAGTACAACTGGAGTCACTACTTACTACTTCAATGAACATCCATAAGCTTAAATTAACAGCCAACAGTACTAGATTTCAAATTAAGAAACTTATGATAGCTACAAGAGCATTAACTTTCAGGTAGCTGCCAGTAGGTAAAACGACCAATCATATTTCAGTGTCAGACAAGATTCTACTGAAAAGGAATTTCTGGAGCTCTGACAATTACTGAGCATAAAATCATAACGCTACTTATTTTCAGTCAAACAGTTAACTTAGTTTTATCCTAGGTAATATAAATTTGGGTTCATCTATGTTATTTTCATCTTGTCATCAACTTTTATAAAACATCCAAGCATATATGAGACTATGCCAAACTAAAATCCAAATAACTTATATGCAGCCTCCTTGTCTAGAGCAAGGCTGGGACTAGGATAAGACAAAGGGGCATCTAGGACACAAAATTTAAGGAGGGAGTTACTCATTCTTGCACAACCCTCAAAGTGAGAGCCTCCTTAAATTTTGTGCCCTAGGCATTTTGCTTGCCTCACCCTAGTCCCAATCCTGCTCTGGAAGCACACTTGTATAAACTATTTCATGAGATGAACTAAAGCAAGGTAACAAAAAACATACAAATATGCTAATATAAGAATAACAAAAATTAAAAATATATGTATGTTTGATGGCCTATCTGAAGTATATTGTTTTTTAAAAAAGGATCCACTCAAACTTAAATGTAAATAAACATTTAAAAAATATGACCATTTTATATCCTAATTAGTAGAGTTCTGAGATGGCATAAATAGCTCACAAATTTTCTTTAAAAGAGACTTATATTTGGCATAAATATCTTGCAAAGTAAACTAAGTGGCCTTAATACTTGGCCATATGGCTTTAAAAAAGGATTGAGAGAGTATGTTCCATCAAAGAGTTCACTGGACTATAGATAACTTGTTATAGTCTAATGTTATCCAAATCGGTCTGGTCAACAGAACTGCCTCAGGAGTAGGTCTTGAGGGAAAAGGGTGGAAAGGGAGAGAAAGACTCGGGAACTTTTTTTTAAACAAAGCTCCCCAAGTAACCCAGCCAAGTGTGGGAGTCAATATGCAATTAACTTTTAACACGCCCAGAAATAAGCTAAAGAAAAGATGAATATACTATACAAAATATATTAATTACAAATTAAACATTTATAAAGCTTGTTCACAAGAAATACAACATTACAGTTCCTTTATTTCCTTCCCTTTCTTCTAGCAGAGATGTTAGTCAATGGTTATATATCCAGCAAGTAATATTAATAAGACAAATAAAGAAGCAGACAATTCAATATGAATACAGTCAAAAACACTAATATCTTTATTTTTCTATTAGGTTCAAATAGCTATTCTGGGACTGGCCAGTTAGCTCAGTTGGTTAGAGTGTGGCCTTAAAACACCATGGTCAAGGGTTTGGTTCCCTATACCGTCCAACTGCCAAAAAAAAAAAAAAAAGTATGAAACACAAATAGCTATTCTAAGTACATAATGAATCTATTCAAAAAATTTAATATTTTAAACTTTAATTTAATTAGACTCATATGAGCATATTTTGAAAAATCAGTGTGCCTAACACAGCCCATGATTTTTATGGAGGATACCTTAATTAAAACTATACTTTGTGGGCTGGCCCGGTGGCGCACTGCGCTAGTGCACCGCTTGGGAAGCGCAGCGGCGCTCCCGCCGAGGGTTCGGATCCCACATACAGA